>NW_025813447.1:8235850-8535850 GCF_021976095.1 Xenia sp. Carnegie-2017 | reverse complement strand
AATGCAGAGGAACCGTCGCTTGATATTGTAACATTGTAAGGACTCTTCGGGATGTTTTGATCGGCGAACTTGATGACAATTTTATACTCGCCGGCAATAACTGGATGATACGTTACTTTGTACGTTCCATCGGGGTTTTCCGTACAATTCATTCGTACCTTTGCAGGTCCATCAACCGACAGCGACAACGCTCCGGTGCCCGCTCGTAAAGCATCAACAGTGAAGTAGGTTTCTTCGCCGGCAACACCACCTTCCAATCCGGGACCGTATGCCTTTACCTTACTGGGGTAACTTTCACCTCCACCAACTTTAACCTTGAACGGAGAACCCGGAATATGCACACCATCGAATCGAGCATTGATCAAATGAATGCCGACCTCCTTGGGGACAAATCTTATCGCGTAGCTACCATTACCACGATCTGAAACGGTCGCTGGGGACTCGGTACCGGAAGGTGCAATAACAGAAGCGGTGACTTTACCAACTGGGCCGTTTGTTTGAACAGAGAAAGAAGCAGGTTGACCAACTGTAATTCCATTCTCCAACATGTCGGAAGCACTCAAATCTCGGAAACGCTCGTCTTCTTCCGTTGTTACAAAGACGTTGAACGGTGCACCTGGGATATTTTCGTCAGCAAATCGGACATGCACGACATACTCGCCAGGTTCAGTTGGAACGTAAGTGATGCTGCACGAGCCGTCTCCATTATCTATACAATTAATTTCCGTTTTGGCTGGACCTTCGATTGCAACCGCCAGGCCTCCTGGGCCAGCGTCACGTGTCCAGACGGTGAAGTTTGCCGGTTGGTTCACAACGCCACGTTCAAGACCAGGCCCCGCAGCTGAGCACTTACCTGCGCCACCCCATTTCGGTGCTTCCACCTTTACTCGGAAAGGACTTCCAGGTATATCTCGACCGCGATTCTTCACATAGATCTAGGAAAATTGAACAGTGATCATAAGAGCATGAAATGTGCTTCGATGGCAAGTCTCCTCTTGACTTGAGCACAAACATTTTTTCATCTAGTATTTTTGCAAGTGTAACAAACTATTTACTACAATAAATTTACAAACACCTAGAGAATATCTTTTCACAAACCTTGTATATTCCACCTTCTTTTGTTACAAAGCGAAGTGTAAGTATCGTTTTCAGTTTCGACAATTTCGGCCGGTTCAGTTTCTTCTCCCACTTTCCACAGTTGCTTTCAAGTTTTTCAGATCGTAACCCGCAAGGTCCAGATCAAAGTCGTGCGGTTCTTGAGGACTAAAGGAAATTAGATCATCCAGAAGCTGAGAGGTTCTCTGCGCAGGTGCACTCTCCACACCATCAACCATCTCCCTCGTAATCCCTTCGTCAACAACAGGACGCTTGCTGCCCTTTGGAGCTACCTTGCACGAAAATGGGCTTCCGGGAATTTCTTCATCGGCAAAACGTACGTGAATGGTGTAATCACCAGGCTCTGTAGGAACAAAGTCCACAGCACACGTGCCATCCCCATTATCCACGCAATTGATATTTGCCTTTGAAGGTCCTTCGATGGACAAGCCCAATCCTCCGTATCCGGCATCACGAGTATTCACGGTGAATTCCGATTTCTCGTCAACCACTCCGGATTTCAAACCTGTGACAGAAGTAGTCGTTACTGATACATTTTGGATCAATTGCGAGAAAAGGCATATCAAGATCATAATAAACATTCAAAATGAAAACTTTTTGAGTACAATAATTTCGTTTAGGTGTTATTTGAACAGCAAACAAAATTACAAGGCACATGTAAAATATAAAAAAATATATGAAGAAATAACAGTCGAAAACGTTTAACACAAATCTAGGAAAACTTCCTTTGAGAGGCATAAGTTTCAAGCAGTATACATACAAACCTGGACCGTAGGCCTTTACTTTAGATGCATTGGCGGGCCCGGGACCGCTGACCATCACTGAAAACGGGCTCCCACTCACGTGACGTTTGTTCTTAAACACGCTTACAAAATGTTCCCCCGTTTCTTTTGGTATAAACGATACACTGAGCGTGTTATCTGAGTTGAGAATGAGCTTCAACGGCTCTTCCACAGTGCTTCCGGGGCGTTTCAAAACACCTGTCAGAAGGTCGAAGTCTTCAGGAAGTTTTAAACCAGGTATCTCTAGACCAACTCCACACGGTCGACCGACAGACTGGCTAGCAGCATCCGGGGCACTTACCATGACACTAGAACAAAATAGAAAGTAGCTTCAGCGGCATATATAATTGAAATGAAAAGTGATCTGCCAATGAAAACGCTTTCATTAATCGATATGACATAAGTTTTCGGAAATTTTTAAGTAAATTTACGATTGTAGTTTAACTCTAAGAATACAATAGGATAATTCTATTAACAATTTCAATGTTTTCCCTCACCTGAATGGACTTCCGCTCAAGTGTCGGTTGAACTTCTTCACGCTTATCAAATGCTCTCCTGGGGATCTGGGCACAAACGACGCACTAAGAGTGTTGTCGGAGAGTACCTTTAATTTGATTGGCTCTTCTGTATCAGAGTCAGGCCGTTTTAAGGTTGATTTTAGTTTACTAAGATCTGCGGGCAAATTCAAGCCAGGTATATCCAAATGGCAGTCACACGGTCTACCGACAGCGTTCACTGCTTCAGCAGCTTCTACCATTACTTCGAAAGGACTGCCGGGAAGTTCTTCTCCAGATTTTTCCACGTGAACAAGATGCTTTCCAGGCTCCGTTGGAATGAATGATATTCCTATTGGACAAATATAAAAATGAAAACAGGATGCTAAAAACAAACTAAAGACGTTAATATTGGCACAATAAATCAAAAAAGAAGCGTTAGTGATTCGATGATTCGATAGTTCATTATGTCATTAATATTTGCAACGACGATTAATCATTGACGATGATCATTGGGATTTGCATTTGATTATTTCCGTTAAATAACGTTGACAAAATCACTTGAAGAAATTTGAGGAAAATTGTAGGAGAGCGAACTAGTATGTTACCCAAGGTGTTATCGAGATTAAGCTCCAGATTTAATGGTTCTTCTTTCTTGCTGCTTGGACGCTGCAATGTCGCACTTAGTTTCTTGAAATCACCAGGAATATTTACTCCAGGTATATCGAGACCAAAATCACATGCTTTACCGACAGGATGAAGTTCTTCGACTGGAGGCTTTTTCGAAACCTTTTCAGGTACATCCACAATGTATGGACTATCTGGAACAGGCCTTCCGCCCTTTCTTACATTGATTTTATGAGGTCCAGCTTCGTGATGAATAAACGGAACATAAAGATCATCATCGGAGGTCTTTTTAACCGGAACTGGTTCCTCCTTCGTGGAGCCAGGTCGCAATAGACCAGTGTCCAGTTTTTGAAGATCTTTGGATGGGATATTTTCTAGAGGAGCATTAGATAGTTTGCCAATTTCACAAGGGGGTTCAGGTGCTGTTACCATGACGGAGAACGGACTACCTAGTACGGGACGGTTACGTTTTTTGACCGTGATTAAATGTTCACCAGGAGACTTGGGAACAAATGAAACACTAAGGTTGCCATCTGACGTTGCTTTGGGTTCGACAGGCTCCTCAACATTGGATCCAGGTCTCTTTAGAGTTGCAGTTAACTTCGGTAAATCTTCAGGAAGATTTAATCCATTAACATCTAAGTTAATTAATTCAACACAGATGTACGCGTATCGCTGAGGTTGCTATTTGCATGGCATAAATATTTCAACGGTGCTGAAATTGTTTGAATGAAACAAAAACTATATATGGGCGTTCGAACGACTAAAAATGATCAATGGTGTACATCTTGAAAACAGGGAAACCCTGAAAGTTGTAACCGAGAAGTGGGCTAAAGAGGAGACGGTGTACTTGCCACAGAAACAAACACGACCAACGACATAACGTAAGAAACAATAATGCAACTTACCCATGGAGTTGTCGGGATTCAATTCTAAAGTGACGGGTTCTTCCTTGGTGCTCGACGGTCTTTGTAATGTTGCAGTTAACTTGTCGAAATCTTCTGCAGGATTGATACTTGGAACATCCAGACCTACATCACACGTACGACCCACGGGATGGACCTAGAAGACATAAGTTTTCTCAATAGAATGCACGTACATAGCAGTTTACGTTAAAAGCTGCAGGTGTTACGTCTGCAATAATTAGGAGAAGATGAACAAGCAATTATTTACAGAGCGCGAGGTTTTTACGGAGAAATATCGCACCGAAGTGTTTTTTTTTGTATAGACCGAGCCCGTAGCGCGATGTTTGTGCAAAAAAGAAAGAAGTCCTATATTTCACGTTTAAGACCGAGAAAGCGAAGTTAATAAAAGGTTTATTAGATGGCATTATTTCACCTGAAACAAAGCTTTCTTTCCTTGCTTACTCTGGCAATTTTGTATACGTTGGCTTTTATTTCTCTAGTTTTTGTCAGTAAAAAATAAATCGTTTGGAATGGTGTCGTCTGGATAGTAAAAACTCACTTTCCGAGTTTTTTCCTTCGCTGTTTGCTTTACGAAGTTTGTTTACATTTAATTGTTGAATTACGTGTAATAGACCGCTGGGAAAGTAATGGACCGGCAAAATGTTTCTAGCCAAAAAGCACGCCATTTTTCCGGAAGTGACGCTTCTGATATAATTAAACACCCCAATCACTCACCTCTTCAACTGCATCCTTTCCTAGAACGTTGATCAAATAAGGACTTTCGGGAAGCGGCTTTTTGTCTTTTCTTATATGAAGTTTATGAACTCCTTCCTCGTGGGGGATGAACTGAGCCGACAACGTATCGTCCGAATTTTGTTTTATTCTGACAGGCTCCTCGACCTCGGAGCCAGGTCTTTGTAACCCGGCCTCAAGACGGGGCAAATCTTCAGCTGGTATCTCTTCGAGACCTACTCCAACTGGCTTTCCAACTCTGTTCACGGGCTCATCAGCAGTAACCATAATTGGGAAAGGACTTCCGGTCAGGTGGCGGTTATCTTTCTTGACTGAGATCAGATGCTCTCCGGGAGATTTAGGAACGAAAGAAGCACTGATAGTGTTGTCCGATAAGACCTTCAATTTGATTGGTTCTTCAACATTGGATCCAGGCCTCTTTAATGTCGACTTTACTTTTGGTAGATCATCCGGGATTTTCAGCTCAGGAATATCTAATTTGCTGTCACAAGGTTTACCAACTGCGTTTGGCGCTTCAGCAGCTTCCACCATAATGGCAAAAGGACTACCGGGAACTTCTTCCCCGGACTTTTTCACACGGACAAGGTGCTCACCAGGCTCCAAGGGTACGAACGAGATACCTGAAGAAAATAACAGTGAGCATTGTGATCAATGGTATCCATTGTTAACCTATTTGTATGTTACATAAGAAACTACACTTCTATCCATCTTAATGAAATACAATAAATTTTTGTGTAATCCTTCGCAAACCTAAAGTATTATCAGGGTACAGCTCAACATTCAAAGGCTCTTGCTTATCGCTGTTCGGTCTTTGGAGAGTCGCCTCAAGTTTGTTGAAATCTTCCGAGGGAAACTCCGGGATGTCGAGACCGAGTTCGCAAGTTCGTCCTACTGGATAAACTTCCTCAACATCATCTTTATCGGACACGTCCACAATGTACGGGCTCGGGCAACGGTTTCTTGTCTTTCCGAACATGTAGCTTATGAGGACCTTTCTCATGTGGAACAAATGAAGCAGACAGGGTGTCGTCTGAGTTCTTCTTTATTCGAACTGGTTCCTCAACATTAGAACCAGGTCGTTGAAGACCTGCCTAAGTTCGGAAGTTCCCAAGGAATGTTTTCCAGTCCGACACCGCAAGGTACTTCGACACGGTTCACAGGTTCCGGTAATGTCACCATGACTGGTATCGGACTTCCGTTCACGTGACGGTTGAACTTTTTCACGCCAACCAAATGTTTGCCAGTTTCATGAGGAATGAAGGAGACCGAAAGAGTGTTGTCAGAGTTGAGGACGAGATTCAAAGGTTCTTCTTCATTTGAAGATGGTCTTTTTAGAGTGCCTGAAAAGGAATTGCAAAATATCATTGAATGTAGCTTTGCTGTGATGCTACACAGTTATGAACAAATAGTTATGTTTTCTATTTTTGAAGTGCTTAAGGTGTTCGTGTTTTCTCTTTCCTGAAATATTTGTGTTTTCTATTTTCTAAGATATTCATATTTTCTCTTTCCAAAGATATTCACGTTTTATCTTTCCTAAGATATTCATGTTCTCTCTTTCCTGAGGTATTTGTGTTCTCTCTTTCCTAAGATATTCATGTTCTCTCTTTCCAAAGATATTCATGTTCTCTCGTTCCTAAGATATTCATGTTCTCTCTTTCCAAAGATATTCATGTTCTCTCGTTCCTAAGATATTCACTTCCTCTTTTTCTTAAGGTACTTAAGTTCTTTGTTTCCTTAGCTTATTAGGTTTTCGGTATCCCAGGGAAATTCTTTTCAAGAAATTCATACACCGAACATACTACAAATGCAAAATACCTTTAAGTCTTTTAAAATCATCAGGTAGATTTAAATCGGGTAGATCAAGGACTGCATCAACGGGTGCACCAACTGCATTGACGGGTTCCTCGGCTTCAACTAGGATCGAGAATGGACTTCCAGGGATAGGACGACCATTTTTCTTCACAGTCAGGAAGTGTTCTCCTGGCTCACGTGGCACGAACGGCACGCCAATGGCATCGTCGTGATACTTTATCAGACGAACATTCTCTTCGACTTTGCTTTTGGGTCTGCGATGAGTTGCGGTAAGTTTATCAAAGTCTTCAGGATTCAAATCCTTGATTTCACTGAGGTCAACATCCGCAGGATGACCTGAGGAAAACAGATCGCCCAGACGAGGTGCTTGAACCAGCACGCTGAACGGACTATTCTGCACGTGTTTGCCACGTTTCTTTATGCTAATCAGATGTTCACCTACAAAACAAGAATTTCGACGTTAGGCATATTTTCTCCACTGCGTATTAATTAATGAAATTAACGTCAATACAGATGGATCTTAACTGGGATCTACACCACAATTCTGGTATAGATCTACACCACAATTCTGGTATAGATTTACACCACAGCTCTAGTTGATTAAAGGGACGAAGTCAGCATTAAAAAAATGTGCTACAGGAACACACACCTGGTTCGTATGGTGTAAATGTGACACCAACGGTACCATCAGGGTTTTTGGTCAACTCAACTGGCTCCTCTCTATCGCTGCCTGGTCTTTTAAACGTCCCTGTGAGATCATCAAAATCTCGCTCGACATCAACATCTGGCATGTCAAGTTTCACATCGCACGGTTTTCCGACGACGGGACGATCTCGTTTGAAATCGCGAAGATCGGTTCCTTTCGGATAGATGTCGGCAATAAATGGACTTCCGGGAATATGCTTGTCAGCAAACTTGATGAAAACGTTGTATTCGCCTGGTAATTACACCGATACGACAAATTAATTCCACATGAAGCTGCTACAGTTCAAAGTTGGAAGGTTAATATCGATGTTGCAAATGTTGTTCTTTTTTAAGAAACTGTCTCTTCCGTTGTAAGTGAATGAAATCGCAGTGCTTATTTATGTTCGACGTATAGCAAAACTACTGATATATGGTAAAACCAATTTATAAATAATAAAACCTGAATGGAAATACTTTAGCAATTTATAGACAGCAAACCCATTTATACCCACGATAAACACATTTGTAAATTTCGAAATCATTTGCTTACAAATTGTAAAATCATTTGCATTAGTAAAATAAATGTATAAATATATACAAAGTGTATATACAATGTGCCCTCCCGGCTATCACCACAGTGCAATGGTGACTCCTGCACTTGGGACACAGGACGTACGGAATGTATATAGCGAAACCCATATTTTTACATTTATACAACTGAAATAAACATACCTGGCTTTTCAGGTAAATATGAAACAGAACAGGATCCATCTCCATTATCCACACAATGTATCTCAGCCTTGCTGGGTCCTTCAACTGCGAGTGATAAACCACCTGGTCCGGCATCCTTTGTGATAACGGTAAATTCACACGGTTCTTGAACAATACCTTTCTCCAGTCCTTTACCAAACGCAATAACCCTGTCGGGACCTTCCTCAGATGGTAAAGCCGATTCGACATCATTAGCACTTACAGCTTGGATGTCTTCCATTATAGGCTGTCTTACAGCTTCGACCTTAAACGGTGATCCTCTCACGGGTTCGCCACCAAACGTCACATCAACATCGTGCACACCTTCCTCCGTTGGTGTCCACTGACCAGTGTATGTTCCATCGCCATTGTCGATCATATTGACGGGAACATCTTTTCCGGAAGGTGATTTGATGGTGCATCGAGGTTTACCTGCGATTAGGAAAATCGATACGAAAGCTAAGTAAAGTGAAAAACACATTGGATCCAAACGTCTATTTTCATGATTGATGATTTTCTGAAAAATTGTCACAAAGTAATTAAAAGAAATCGAAGAAAGTTTATGAGCGATTGAATACGTTTCAATTTGAAAACACAATCCATAACCGACCGCAAAACATCGCAATTGCAGACTTTGAAGAAACTTTTGAAAGAACCATTGAAGTTACTTTAAGCTAACCAACCTTTTCCTGCTTCAGTTGTATCAAAAATTATATCAACCAATTGACCAACAGGAGGTTTCTTCAGACCATCACCGCTAACCTTCGCCTTACTTGCGTCACCAGTTGGGGCAACTTTAACCCGGAAAGGACTATCCTTGACGTGATCTTTGCCATATTTTACGTTTAGTTTGTGGTTACCAGTCTCCTCGGGCACGTAAGCCATTTCGTATTTTCCCGGCTCTTCTGGGATCGGTGTGATTGTGGGCTCAATTTTCTTACCCGACGGTGTCTCAAGCGAGGCTAGTTGTGAAAAAGGATCGCAGTGGATATTAATAGCAATTTCGTTCATAATTTCATTTTGAAATTAATGGATGTGTAAGCACGAGTCATCTAAGAATTTTATCAACATCATACAGAAACATACATTCACAACTGCAAAATGAGGATGCAAGATTTGTCTCCTATAAACCTTCCGACGTTTCTTTTTGATTAAATTTCATAAATTTCATTTAAATTCCTAGTTATTTGAAAAGATCTTTAATCAAAATCAAAACCACGAACGCCAGTTGAATAGATAAACGGCTTTTTTTCTGGATGATCTGAAGTACAAGTTCATAATGCTTGCAAGGTATTTTTCTAGAGTGTCTAAGTATCAATAGCAAAAGATTTTGACGAAATTGCTAGATTTCATCGAAGTCAGGAGCGAGCAATAGGTTGACATCATTACAATCACTTCATCAAGCTATATATAAAGTGATTGAAGTGGCCAATTGAAAAACGACGAACGATCGCACACACTAACTGCTTTAGCTACAATCAAACGCTTGAATATAGCTAGGTTGATGTTGTGTTAGATGACGAAATGATGCGTTCTTCAATTGTAATTATTGCACATTATAAGAGAAAAGAAGTATTTCAGATACGTACTCACAATTATTTTCACCTTGTTCGAGAATATTTAGGAATACTTCTTGACGACAAACTACACGAACACCATTCGTAAAAGCCTCGAAGAAAAACGGGTTCGAATTTCGAAATTTCGACAATACCAAAGTCGTATTCTCTTGAACGAGTAAAAATTCCAAATTATTATTGGTATGACCTATCTAAAGGAACAAGAGAACCGCAGTTAATTGCCCTTGACTCAGAGAAAATATAAATTAGACGAGACACCCCGCAGTTTTTCAAACCCAAACAGCGTGCATTTATGGTAATTCTAACATGCAATGCTCAACTAGAGGTTAATGTACGCGACACTAGACGGGTATTTTTATATGACAACGAGTACGACTGCCACTAATCATGGTCAATACCGTTAGGCTAGGTGTGTAATTACTGTACGTAATTAACACACATGCTGGTGGGAAATGTTTAAAATGATACGAATCATTTAGTGCACGCTATTGGATACCAATAGCCAACTAATTTCGTTATTATATTCGTACTGGTTACGTGGCATTACGAGTTGTCAGTTACGCTGTTCGTAGTCACTTTGTTAGAGTATAATTTTCATCAACAAGGCACCTGGGTCATGAAAGATTTTAAACTCCTGTTGGTATTTTCGAACCATTAGCAGTATGGCAAATATGATATGCTTTCCAAGCAGCGTGAGAAAATTTTTTAAAATTACAAGTATTTTGGTGCCCGCAGAGTAACATAGAAAAGATTACCAAAGTGCAAAGCAAAACATCGAAATAACCACAAGAAAGCTATTTTGCTTGCAAAGCAATCAGTATGGAAAAGTATTTCATCAGCCTTGTGATGCCGACATGAAAATAACAAAAAACAAACGAATTGAGCTATATCCAGTATTCCGTCTTGCGTTGCATGTAAATTGAGGATTCAAAAACAGTATTGAAAACACTGTATTGAAAACGAGACTAGAAACGGAACGACACATTAAACAAACTTTACTTTTAATATTTTCGCTATTCAAAAAACACTTTCAATACAAATTTTATAGAAAACAAAGGACTAGCTAATCTATTGAAGACCTGCGCACGTATTAATTATTACAAAAAATCATCCTATATCAAAAAGCCAAAACTCTTAGCCAACAGAGAAAATACAAAACTATAATAGTCCCTAAACTCCAATCGTCACTCCAAAATTCATTTAGTATTGAAATGGTATTTATGATTGAGTAGAATTAGAAATAATTCAGTCGACATTGCAAAATTTGACATTTGGCAAAATTATATGAAAAACTACATATTCACTTCATGTAAGACATGATCCAAAGACAATTACTCAACCGCGTCATTCGCATCGTTATACAGTTACATGGAATGGCGAGCCAGGGATGTGCTTTTCACCCCACAACACTTTCAAAACATATTCTCCGGGTTCCTCTAAGGTATAGTTAACGGCATAAACTTTTCCACCAGTGTGCTTAATCTTGATTTCTTTAGCAGGAATAGCTGGTCCCTCTACGCCGACCATCAAAGACCCTCGACCTGCATCACTGCAGTTGACAGTGAACGCATTTGGCTCACCAATAACGGCACGATGCAATCCGGATCCGACCGGCTTACACTTTTCGGCAAATGCCGAGGAACCGTCGCTTGATATTGTAACATTGTAAGGACTCTTCGGGATGTTTTGATCGGCGAACTTGATGACAATTTTATACTCGCCGGCAATAACTGGATGATACGTAACTTTGTACGTTCCATCGGGGTTTTCCGTACAATTCATTCGTACTTTTGCAGGTCCATCAACCGACAGCGACAATGCTCCGGTGCCAGCGCGTAAAGCATCAACAGTGAAGTAGGTTTCTTCGCCGGCAACACCACCTTCCAATCCGGGACCGTATGCCTTTACCTTACTGGGGTAACTTTCACCTCCACCAACTTTAACCTTGAACGGAGAACCCGGAATATGCACACCATCGAATCGAACATTGATCAAATGAATGCCGACCTCCTTGGGGACAAATCTTATCGCGTAGCTACCATTACCACGATCTGAAACGGTTGCTGGGGACTCGGTACCGGAAGGTGTAATAACAGAAGCGGTGACTTTACCAACTGGGCCGTTTGTTTGAACAGAGAAAGAAGCAGGTTGGCCAACTGTAATTCCACTCTCCAACATGTCGGAAACACTCAAATCTCGGAAACGCTCGTCTTCTTCCGCTGTTACAAAGACGTTGAACGGTGCACCCGGGATATTTTCGTCAGCAAATCGGACATGCACGGCATACTCGCCAGGTTCAGTTGGAACGTAAGTGATGCTGCACGAGCCGTCTCCATTATCTTTACAATTAATTTCCGTTTTAGCTGGACCTTCGATTGCAACCGCCAGGCCCCCTGGGCCAGCGTCACGTGTCCAGACGGTGAAGTTTGCCGGTTGGTTCACAACGCCACGTTCAAGACCAGGCCCCGCAGCTGAGCACTTACCTGCGCCACCCCATTTCGGTGCTTCCACCTTTACTCGGAAAGGACTTCCAGGTATATCTCGACCGCGATTCTTCACATAGATCTAGGAAAATTGAACAGTGATCATAAGAGCATGAAATGTGCTTCGATGGCAAGTCTCCTCTTGACTTGAGCACAAACACTTTTTCATCTAGTATTTTTGCAAGTGTAACAAACTATTTACTACAATAAACTTACAAACAACTAGAGAATATCTTTTCACAAACCTTGTATATTCCACCTTCTTTTGTTAGAAAGCGAATGGTGTAAGTATCCTTTTCAGTTTCGACAATTTCGGCCGGTTCAGTTTTCCCACTTGGTGTTTCAACAGTTGCTTTCAAGTTTTTCAGATCGTAACCCGCAAGGTCCAGATCAAAGTCGTGCGGTTCTTGAGGACTAAAGGAAATTAGATCATCCAGAAGCTGAGAGGTTCTCTGCGCAGGTGCACTCTCCACACCATCAACCATCTCCCTCGTAATCCCTTCGTCAACAACAGGACGCTTGCTGCCCTTTGGAGCTACCTTGCACGAAAATGGGCTTCCGGGAATTTCTTCATCGGCAAAACGTACGTGAATGGTGTAATCACCAGGCTCTGTAGGAACAAAGTCCACAGCACACGTGCCATCCCATTATCCACGCAATTGATATTTGCCTTTGAAGGTCCTTCGATGGACAAGCCCAATCCTCCGTATCCGGCATCACGAGTATTCACGGTGAATTCCGATTTCTCGTCAACCACTCCGGATTTCAAACCTGTGACAGAAGTAGTCGTTACTGATACATGTTGGATCAATTGCGAGAAAAGGCATATCAATATCATAATAAACATTCAAAATGAAAACTTTTTGAGTACAATAATTTCGTTTAGGTGTTACAAGGCACATGTAAAATATAAAAGAAAATATGAAGAAATAACAGTCGAAAACGTTTAACACAAATCTAGGAAACTTCCTTTGAAAGGCATAAGTTTCAAGCAGTATACATACAAACCTGGACCGTAGGCCTTTACTTTAGATGCATTGGCGGGCCCGGGACCGCTTACCATCACTGAAAACGGGCTGCCACTCACGTGACGTTTGTTCTTAAACACGCTTACAAAATGCTCCCCCGTTTCTTTTGGTATAAACGATACACTGAGCGTGTTATCTGAGTTGAGAATGAGCTTCAACGGCTCTTCCACAGTGCTTCCGGGGCGTTTCAAAACACCTGTCAGAAGGTCGAAGTCTTCAGGAAGTTTTAAACCAGGTATCTCTAGACCAACTCCACACGGTCGACCGACAGACTGGCTAGCAGCATCCGGGGCACTTACCATGACACTAGAACAAAATAGAAAGTAGCTTCAGCGGCATATATAATTGAAATGAAAAGTGATCTGCCAATGAAAACGCTTTCATTAATCGATATGACAAAAGTTTTCGGAAATTTTTAAGTAAATTTACGATTGTAGTTTGACTCTCAGAATACAATAGGATAATTTTATTAACAATATCAATATTTTCCCTCACCTGAATGGACTTCCGCTTAAGTGTCGGTTGAACTTCTTCACGCTTATCAAATGCTCTCCAGGGGATCTGGGCACAAACGACGCACTAAGAGTGTTGTCGGAGAGTACCTTTAATTTGATTGGCTCTTCTGTATCAGAGTCAGGCCGTTTCAAGGTTGATTTTAGTTTACTAAGATCTGCGGGCAAATTCAAACCAGGTATATCCAAATGGCAGTCACACGGTCTACCGACAGCGTTCACTGCTTCAGCAGCTTCTACCATTACTTCGAAAGGACTGCCGGGAACTTCCTCTCCCGATTTTTTCACGTGAACAAGATGCTTTCCAGGCTCCGTTGGAACGAATGATATCCCTATTGGACAAATATAAAAATGAAAACAGGATGCTAAAAACAAAGTGAAGACGTTAATATTGGCACGATAAATCAAAGAAGAAGCGCTAGTGATTCGATGATTCGATAGTTCATTATGTGATTAACATTTGCAAACATTGACGATTAATCATTGACGATGATCATTGGGATTTGCATTTGATTATTTCCGTTAAATAACGTTGACAAAATCACTTGAAGAAATTTGAGGAAAATTGTAGGAGAGCGAACTAGTATGTTACCCAAGGTGTTATCGGGATTAAGCTCCAGATTTAATGGTTCTTCTTTCTTGCTGCTTGGACGCTGCAATGTCGCACTTAGTTTCTTGAAATCACCAGGAATATTTACTCCAGGTATATCGAGACCAAAATCACATGCTTTACCGACAGGATGAAGTTCTTCGACTGGAGGCTTTTTCGAAACCTTTTCAGGTACATCCACAATGTATGGACTATCTGGAACAGGCCTTCCGCCCTTTCTTACATTGATTTTATGAGGTCCAGCTTCGTGAGGAATAAATGGAACATAAAGATTATCATCGGAGGTCTTTTTAACCGGAACTGGTTCCTCCTTCGTGGAGCCAGGTCGCAATAGACCAGCGTCCAGTTTTGGAAGATCTTTGGATGGGATATTTTCTAGAGGAGCATTAGATGGTTTTCCAATTTCGCATGCTGGCTCTGGCGCTGTTACCATGACGGAGAACGGACTACCTGGTACAGGTCGGTTACGTTTCTTGACCGTGATTAAATGTTCACCAGGAGACTTGGGAACAAATGAAACACTAAGGTTGCCATCTGATGTAGCTTTGGGTTCAACAGGCTCCTCAACATTGGATCCAGGTCTCTTTAGAGTTGCAGTTAACTTTGGTAAATCTTCAGGAAGATTCAATCCTTCAATATCTAAGGGTACATCACATGGAGCACCAA
Organism: Xenia sp. Carnegie-2017; assembly: GCF_021976095.1. NCBI lineage: Eukaryota > Metazoa > Cnidaria > Anthozoa > Malacalcyonacea > Xeniidae > Xenia > Xenia sp. Carnegie-2017. The sequence continues at coordinate 8,521,051 of NW_025813447.1, read as the reverse complement.
CTGCTTTCTCAGGTTCAACAGGTTCAATCATCACAGATATAGGACTTTCAGGAATCTCTTTACCAGACTTCTTAATGCGAATTAAGTGTTCTCCAGGTGATTTAGGAACAAATGTCACACCTAAGAAAGACAGATGAAAAAATATTCGATTGAAACTCCAGCAATGATTATTTTGAATTTTAGAAGGGCTGAACATTGGTTTTCAATTAATTCAAGTGCAAAAATTTGTCATACCTATGGTGCTGTCGGGATTTAGGACTAGTTCAACTGGTTCCTCTCTCTTACTACTAGGCCTTTGTAACGTTCCAGTTAGTTTCTTAAAGTCTTCAGGCTGTTTAACGCTAGGAATGTCCATGCCTAGATCACACGGTGTATTTAGGGGATACACCTCTTCAACAGGAATTTCTTCAGACTTGACTGGAGGGACGTCCACCATGAATGGACTATCAGGGACTGGTTTACCGTCCTTTCTTACATTGATTTTATGAGGTCCAGCTTCGTGAGGAATAAATGGAACATAAAGATTATCATCGGAGGTCTTTTTAATCGGAACTGGTTCCTCCTTTGTGGAGCGAGGTCGCAACAGACCAGCGTCTAGTTTTGGAAGATCTTTGGATGGGATATTTTCTAGAGGAGCATTAGATGGTTTGCCAATTTCACAAGGGGGTTCAGGTGCTGTTACCATGACGGAGAACGGACTACCTGGTACGGGACGGTTACGCTTCTTGACCGTGATTAAATGTTCACCAGGAGACTTGGGAACAAATGAAACACTAAGGTTGCCATCTGACGTTGCTTTGGGTTCGACAGGCTCCTCAACATTGGATCCAGGTCTCTTTAGAGTTGCAGTTAACTTCGGTAAATCTTCAGGAAGATTTAATCCATCAACATCTAAGGGTACATCACATGGAGCACCAACTGCTTTCTCAGGTTCAACAGGTTCAATCATCACAGATATAGGACTTTCAGGAATCTCTTTACCAGACTTCTTAATGCGAATCAAGTGTTCTCCAGGTGATTTAGGAACAAATGTCACACCTAAGAAAAGAAGAACATAAACCATTAAGGCAAGGTTGAAAATATTAGATAGTGCATCAAAGTTCTCTTGTATTTGCCAAAAGATATTCTCTTTGATAGAGTTATTTGCTAAACATGTGATCAATAAAAAGTGTAAAGCCAGCCCAAGTTTCTGATAATATTATGCAAATGTGCTCATGCTAAGAGAAAAACAAGCCGAAATTCACTTGCTTAGGAAGAAAACAACGACACTGCTCATAAAGAGCATAACTAAAACTGCTGGCTGGTTTTCCAAATTGTCTAAAACCTACATTTCAAAATATCAAACAAGATTTACGATCAAATTTCTGTAAAGCAATATTATAATAAACATACCTATGGTGTTGTCAGGATTTAGGACTAGTTCAACTGGTTCCTCTTTCTTACTACCAGGTCTTTGTAACGTTCCAGTTAGTTTCTTAAAGTCTTCAGGCTCTTTAACGCTAGGAACGTCCATGCCAAGATCACATGGGGTGTTCAACGGATACACCTCTTCAACAGGAATTTCTTCAGACTTAACTGGAGGGACATCCACCATGAATGGACTATCAGGGACTGGTTTACCATCCTTTCTTACATTGATTTTATGAGGTCCAGCTTCGTGAGGAATAAATGGAACATAAAGATTATCATCGGAGGTCTTTTTAACCGGAACTGGTTCCTCCTTCGTGGAGCCAGGTCGCAATAGACCAGCGTCCAGTTTTGGAAGATCATTGGATGGGATATTTTCTAGAGGAGCATTAGATGGTTTTCCAATTTCGCATGCTGGCTCTGGCGCTGTTACCATGACGGAGAACGGACTACCTGGTACAGGTCGGTTACGTTTCTTGACCGTGATTAAATGTTCACCAGGAGACTTGGGAACAAATGAAACACTAAGGTTGCCATCTGATGTAGCTTTGGGTTCGACAGGCTCTTCAACATTGGATCCAGGTCTCTTTAGAGTTGCAGTTAACTTCGGTAAATCTTCAGGAAGATTTAATCCATCAACATCTAAGGGTACATCACATAGAGCACCAACTGCTTTCTCAGGTTCAACAGGTTCAATCATCACAGATATAGGACTTTCAGGAATCTCTTTACCAGACTTCTTAATGCGAATCAAGTGTTCTCCAGGTGATTTAGGAACAAATGTCACACCTAAGAAAAGAAGAAAAATAAACCATTAAGGCAAGGTTGAAAACATTATATAGTACATCAAAGTTCGCTTGTATTTGCCAAAAGATATTCTCTTTGATAGAGTTGCTTACTAAACATTTTATCAACAAAAAGTGTATAGTCAGCCCAAATTTTTGCTAATTTTGTGCAAATGTTTTCATGGTAGGAGAAAAACAGACGAAATTCACATGCTTAGAAGTAGAGAACATGACTAAAACTGCTGGCTGGTTTTCCCAATTGTCTAAAACCCACATTTCAAAATATCAAAAAGGATTTACGATCAAATTTCCGTAAAGCAGTATTCTAAATAATCTTACTTATGGTGTTGTCAGGATTTAGGACTAGTTCAACTGGTTCCTCTTTCTTACTACCAGGCCTTTGTAACGTTCCAGTTAGTTTCTTAAAGTCTTCAGGCTCTTTAACGCTAGGAATGTCCATGCCAAGATCACATGGGGTGTTCAACGGATACACCTCTTCAACAGGAATTTCTTCAGACTTAACTGGAGGGACGTCCACCATGAATGGACTATCAGGGACTGGTTTACCATCCTTTCTTACATTGATTTTATGAGGTCCAGCTTCATGAGGAATAAATGGAACATAAAGATTATCATCGGAGGTCTTTTTAACCGGAACTGGTTCCTCCTTCGTGGAGCCAGGTCGCAATAGACCAGCGTCCAGTTTTGGAAGATCTTTGGATGGGATATTTTCTAGAGGAGCATTAGATGGTTTGCCAATTTCACATACTGGTTCAGGTGCTGTTACCATGACGGAGAACGGACTACCTGGTACGGGACGGTTACGTTTCTTGACCGTGATTAAATGTTCACCAGGAGACTTGGGAACAAATGAAACACTAAGGTTGCCATCTGATGTAGCTTTGGGTTCAACCGGCTCCTCAACATTGGATCCAGGTCTCTTTAGAGTTGCAGTTAACTTCGGTAAATCTTCAGGAAGATTTAATCCATCAACATCTAAGGGTACATCACACGGAGCACCAACTGCTTTCTCAGGTTCAACAGGTTCAATCATCACAGATATAGGACTTTCAGGAATCTCTTTACCAGACTTTTTAATGCGAATCAAGTGTTCACCCGGTGATTTAGGAACAAATGTCACACCTAAAATAAGGAAAGCAATAAACAATTAAGACAAGGTCGAGAGTGTAATTAAAGTGCCTACGAAACGAAAATTTTGTATATTAAATTATGTTTGCAATGACCAGAATTTTTGAAATGACAGTGCACTTTCTAAAAAAAAATGCACATCTCTTTTTATTCTCGTGATTTTGAAGTTTTGTTTTTTTCAAATTATACAACTTGTTTCGTTATGTTGAATAATGAGCTCGCACAATGTTTCAAATACTCTTCAGTTTCCTGACAACTTTAGGTTGATACCAGTAGGCAACATCTTTTACCATTAACACGTCACAATGAAGGGAACTCTGTCCTTGTGAAGTATCGGTAAATATACCTAATAATTTTAGTTCTCGTTATGCAATGTGACGTCACAAGTTCGATAAATCGGACAAAGCAAGAACCTCATTATCTCAAGAATTAAAAGTGATATGCATAAACTGGCTTAGAAAGTCCATTGTCATTTTGAAATGCCTCTTCAATAAAAGTATTACTCAGTTCGCAAAATTTTCGTTTCAAAAGCACTTTATGTATATCAAAGTTTGTTGGTATTTGCCCCAAACACATTCTTCCTTATAAAGTTTTTTGCTAAACAATTCATTTATTGACAGACAATCTGAAGCCGCCAAAACCTTTGCTAACATTGTGAATAATGTGTTCATGCTACACGAAAAGCAGCAGAAATTCATTTGCTACGGAGGTATGCAATGACTCTCCTTCTGTATACCAATACTAACAACTTCAGGCTGGCTTTGCTAATTTTCTAAAGCCCCCATTTCAAAATATCAAACAAGATTTCGGATCAAATTTCCGTAAAGCAGTGTTCGAAATAATCTTACCTATGGTGCTGTCAGGATTTAGGACTAGTTCAACTGGTTCCTCTTTCTTACTACCAGGTCTTTGTAGCGTTCCAGTTAGTTTCTTAAAGTCTTCAGGCTGTTTAACGCTAGGTATGTCCATGCCTAGATCACACGGTGTATTTAGGGGATACACCTCTTCAACAGGAATTTCTTCAGATTTAACTGGAGGGACGTCCACCATGAATGGACTATCAGGGACTGGTTTACCGTCCTTTCTTACATTGATTTTATGAGGTCCAGCTTCGTGAGGAATAAATGGAACATAAAGATTATCATCGGAGGTCTTTTTAACCGGAACTGGTTCCTCCTTTGTGGAGCCAGGTCGCAATAGACCAGCGTCCAGTTTTGGAAGATCCTTGGGTGGGATGTTTTCTAATGGAGCATTAGATGGTTTACCAATTTCACTGACTGGTTCAGGTGCTGTTACCATGACGGAGAACGGACTACCTGGTACGGGACGGTTACGTTTCTTGACTGTGATTAAATGTTCACCAGGAGACTTGGGAACAAATGATACACTAAGGTTACCATCCGACAATATTTTAGGCTTTACAGGTTCTTCGGTATTCGATCCAGGCCTTTTAAGCGTGGCTGTGAGTTTCGGTAGATCATCAGGTTTGAGATCACCTACATCAAGTGGTACATCACATGGTGCACCAGCCGCATACTCAGGCTGTTCAGGCTCAACCATCACGGAAAATGGACTTTCTGGCAGATCTTTTCCAGACTTCTTTACGTGTATGAAATGCTCGCCCGGTTCCTTCGGGACAAATGTGACACCTAACAATAGAAATGCTAGGATTATAACGATCACGTTGAGATTAAATGGGATGTCAAACGTGAACAGCACACGAAGACACGTACAACCAATGGACAATTGCGAGTGTGTAGATATTTACAGTGAGTTGAGAGTTCAAAAGGTGCAGGTGTGCAGCATTACGGAGGAAGGTGCTGTGATATTTATAATGGTGAAAAAATACAGTGGACGAGATCATGTCTTTGAAACAATACCGTTAGCTCCCAGAAAATTTGAACGTCGCATAACAGAAAGTTTTAACGAAGCATATCAATGGTGCACTTAGACATATACAGGGCAGAATTCTCAATTATACGTGTATCTATTTAGTGCAAACTCTATGAACCTGAGGATGGTTTATCAGCCAAGAAAAGACTGACCTCAGAATATATACAGCAAGATATCAATTTACGGTGTTATATTTAAGATGACCTCATCAATGTGCAAACTAATGCACTTGGCTAATTTAGTGCAAAATGAACTACAATTGAAACGAAATAAACCCCTCATCGCTTTGAGGAAACAACAAAGCAAATGTAAATTTAGAGTGCTCGAACTCATGCACAAGTCACATCTATCCTTCTGGTGAAAATAATTTATCTAACATACGTTAGCGAAGTCGTTATATAATTACAGTGCATACTTACATCTAGCTTAGTTTAAAACTCGCATAACTTACTCGTCTTTAGCAACGAAATCTTACCCAATGAATCGTCTGGATTCATTTCCAAGTTGAGAGCTCCTTCACTGTGCTATTCGGTCTTTGTAACGCTCCAGTTAACTTTTGAAGTCTTTCGGCACGTTAACACTTGGAACGTCCAACGCAACATCACATGGTCTTTCTACCGGGTATACTTCATCCACGGGGATTTTTCATCTTTAGGTGGAACGTCTACAGTATAGGGACTGTCAGGAACGGGTTTTCCGTTCTTGCGAACGTTTATTTGGTGCGGTCCTTCTTCATGAGGAATAAATGGAGCGTAGAGATTGTCATCCGATGTCTTCTTGATTGTGATTGGTTCCTCGATTTTTGAGCCTGGCCGTAGTAAGCCAGCGTCTAATTTAGGTAGATCTTTAGATGGTACATTTTCGAGAGGAACGCTGGATGGTTTACCGATGTCGCATGCGGGTTCAGAAGCTGTCACCATGACTGAGAATGGACTACCTGGTATGGATTTGTTTCGTTTCTTTACCGTGATCAAATGTTCGCCTGGGGACTTGGGAATGAACGACACACTTAGGTTACCATCCGAAGTAATTTTGGGCTCGACAGGCTCTTCGGTCTTGGATCCAGGCCTCTTCAACGTGGCAGTGAGTTTTGGAAGATCTTCCGGTTTCACGTTCTCAACATCAACTGGCACATCACATGGACTACCAACCACATCCTTTGGTTTCGCTGGCTCAACTTTGATAGGAAATGGACTTTCGGGAATTTCCTTGCCCGACTTGCGCACGTGCAACCAGTGAGTACCAGGCTCTTTTGGAACAAACGTCACACCTGATGTGTTGATAAGTCAGGATAAATAGGGTTATGGTGATGATGCAAACCTTTTTTCACGAATGACGATGGATGACGAATGAATCCATCGATTGATTGAGTAGGATAAGTAGATCCAAAAGGTTGATCATTTCGGGATGGATTAGTTGATTTCACATGATTTGCATAAATTACATATACCACACGAATGTTACTTAACGTTATTGGTTACAATTGGTTGGTTACAAGTTAGATCAGTCTAACTACAATGTACAACATGTTAGTAAATTTACAATCAGTTATGGCTGAACTATTTCACATATTAAACTAAAACGTAATGCGTTGCAGAAGCGGTTAGTAGCAAAGATTATTGACAATTTGTTACAATTGCCACTTATAATATCCAATCACAGCAAAATTACATGTTAGTAGATCATAAATCAAATACAAACCCGCGAAGACCGACGAAACTTGATTGAGAATCACAAAAATAAATGCTAGCTTATGGTTTGTTGACAAATTGTTAGTAAAATCATCGTTGGGGGATCATCGTCAAATCGATTGCGCAGGGCCGTTATTAGTCAAGAGAAGATGAGTGAATGGACGAGGAAAGTTTGAAGAGGAAAAAGACGCAGTTTAAGTAGATTTGACGTGAGTTGATCAATGAGTGAAGGATGTATCACAAGTTTAATCAAGACAAATAGGATATAATTATTCATGTATGCATAATTCAACACAGATGTACGCGTATCGCTGAGGATGCTATTTGCATGACATAAATATTTGAACGGTGCTGAAATTGTTTGAATGAAACAAAAACTATACGAAACGACTTAAATGATCAATGGTGTACATCTTGAAAACAGGGAAACCCTGAAAGTTGTAACCGAGAAGTGGGCTAAAGAGGAGACGGTGTACTTGCCACAGAAACAAACACGACCAATGACATAAACGTAAGAAACAATAATGCAACGTACCCATGGAGTTGTCGGGATTCAATTCTAAAGTGACGGGTTCTTCCTTGGTGCTCGACGGTCTTTGTAATGTTGCAGTTAACTTGTCGAAATCTTCTGCAGGATTGATACTTGGAACATCTAGACCTACATCACACGTACGACCCACGGGATGGACCTAGAAGACATATGTTTGCTCAATTGAATGCACGTACATAGCAGTTTACGTTAAAAGCTGCAGGTGTTACGTCTGCAATAATTAGAAGATGAACAAGCAATTATTTACAGAGCGCGAGGTTTTTACGGAGAAATATCGCACCGAAGTTTTTTTTTGTATAGACCGAGCCCGTAGCGCGATATTTGTGCAAAAAAAGAAAAAAGTCCTATATTTCACGTTGAAGACCGAGAAAGCGAGGTTAATAAAAGGTTTATTAGATGGCATTATTTCACCTGAAACAAAGCTTTCTTTCCTTGCTTGCTCTGGCAATTTTGTATACGTTGGCTTTTATTTCTCTAGTTTTGTCAGTAAAAATAAATCGTTTGGAATGGTGTCGTCTGGATAGTAAAAACTCACTTTCCGAGTTTTTTCCTTCGCTGTTTAATTTACGAAGTTTGTTTACATTTAATTGTAGAATTACGTGTATTAGACCGCTGGGAAAGTAATGGACCGGCAAAAATGTTTCTGAGCCAATCAAAAGCACGCCATTTTTCCGGAAGTGACGCTTCTGATATAATTAAACACCCCAATCACTCACCTCTTCAACTGCATCCTTTCCTAGAACGTTGATCAAATAAGGACTTTCGGGAAGCGGCTTTTTGTCTTTTCTTATATGAAGTTTATGAACTCCTTCCTCGTGGGGGATGAACTGAGCCGACAACGTATCGTCCGAATTTTGTTTTATTCTGACAGGCTCCTCGACCTCGGAGCCAGGTCTTTGTAACCCGGCCTCAAGACGGGGCAAATCTTCAGCTGGTATCTCTTCGAGACCTACTCCAACTGGCTTTCCAACTCTGTTCACGGGCTCATCAGCAGTAACCATAATTGGGAAAGGACTTCCGGTCAGGTGGCGGTTATCTTTCTTGACTGAGATCAGATGCTCTCCGGGAGATTTAGGAACGAAAGAAGCACTGATAGTGTTGTCCGATAAGACCTTCAATTTGATTGGTTCTTCAACATTGGATCCAGGCCTCTTTAATGTTGACTTTACTTTTGGTAGATCATCCGGGGTTTTCAGCTCAGGAATATCTAATTTGCTATCACAAGGTTTACCAACTGCGTTTGGCGCTTCAGCAGCTTCCACCATAATGGCAAAAGGACTACCGGGAACTTCTTCCCCGGACTTTTTCACACGGACAAGGTGCTCACCAGGCTCCAAGGGTACGAACGAGATACCTGAAGAAAATAACAGTGAGCATTGTGATCAATGGTATCCATTGTTAACCTATTTGTATGTTACATAAGAAACTACACTTCTATCCATCTTAATGAAATACAATAAATTTTTGTGTAATCCTTCGCAAACCTAAAGTATTATCAGGGTACAGCTCAACATTCAAAGGCTCTTGCTTATCGCTGTTCGGTCTTTGGAGAGTCGCCTCAAGTTTGTTGAAATCTTCCGGGAGGGAAACTCCGGGGATGTCGAGACCGAGATCGCAAGTTCGTCCTACTGGATAAACTTCCTCAACATCATCTTTATCGGACACGTCCACAATGTACGGGCTCTCGGGCAACGGTTTCTTGTCTTTCCGAACATGTAGCTTATGAGGACCTTTCTCATGTGGAACAAATGAAGCAGACAGGGTGTCGTCTGAGTTCTTCTTTATTCGAACTGGTTCCTCAACATTAGAACCAGGTCGTTGAAGACCTACCTCCAAGTTCGGAAGTTCCTCACAAGGAATGTCTTCCAGTCCGACACCACAAGGTACTTCGACACGGTTCACAGGTTCCGGTGATGTCACCATGACTGGTATCGGACTTCCGTTCACGTGACGGTTGAACTTTTTCACGCCAACCAAATGTTTGCCGGTTTCATGAGGAATGAAGGAGACCGAAAGAGTGTTGTCAGAGTTGAGGACGAGATTCAAAGGTTCTTCTTCATTTGAAGATGGTCTTTTTAGAGTGCCTGAAAAGGAATTGCAAAATATCATTGAATGTAGCTCTGCTGTGATGCTACACAGTTATGAACAAATAGTTATGTTTTCTATTTTTGAAGTGCTTAAGGTGTTCGTGTTTTCTCTTTCCTGAAATATTTGTGTTTTCTATTTTCTAAGATATTCATATTTTCTCTTTCCAAAGATATTCATGTTTTATCTTTCCTAAGATATTCATGTTCTCTCTTTCCTGAGGTATTTGTGTTCTCTCTTTCCTAAGATATTCATGTTCTCTCTTTCCAAAGATATTCACTTCCTCTTTTTCTTAAGGTACTTAAGTTCTCTGTTTTCTTAGCTTATTAGGTTTTCGGTATCCCAGGGAAATTCTTTTGAAGAAATTCGTACACCGAACATACTACGAATGCAAAATACCTTTAAGTCTTTTAAAATCATCAGGTAGATTCAAATCGGGTAGATCAAGGACTGCATCAACGGGTGCACCAACTGCATTGACGGGTTCCTCGGCTTCAACTAGGATCGAGAATGGACTTCCAGGGATAGGACGACCATTTTTCTTCACAGTCAGGAAGTGTTCTCCTGGCTCACGTGGCACGAACGACACGCCAATGGCATCGTCGTGATACTTTATTAGACGAACATTCTCTTCGACTTTGCTTTTGGGTCTGCGAAGAGTTGCGGTAAGTTTATCAAAGTCTTCAGGATTCAAATCCTTGATTTCACTAAGGTCAACATCCGCAGGATGACCTGAGGAAAACAGATCGCCCAGACGAGGTGCTTGAACCAGCACGCTGAACGGACTATTCTGCACGTGTTTGCCACGTTTCTTTATGCTAATCATATGTTCACCTACAAAACAAGAATTTCGACGTTAGGCATATTTTCTCCACTGCGTATTAATTAATGAAATTAAAGTCAATACAGATGGATCTTAACTGGGATCTACACCACAATTATGGTATACATCTACACCACAGCTCTGGCTGATTAAAGGGACGAAGTCAGCATTAAAAAATGTGCTTCAGGAACACACACCTGGTTCGTATGGTGTAAATGTGACACCAACGGTACCATCAGGGTTTTTGGTCAACTCAACTGGCTCCTCTCTATCGCTGCCTGGTCTTTTAAGCGTCCCTGTGAGATCATCAAAATCTCGCTCGACATCAACATCTGGCATGTCAAGTTTCACATCGCACGGTTTTCCGACGACGGACGATCTCGTTTGAAATCGCGAAGATCGGTTCCTTTCGGATAGATGTCGGCAATAAATGGACTTCCGGGAATATGCTTGTCAGCAAACTTGACGACAACGTTGTATTCGCCTGGTAATTACATCGATACGACAAATTAATTCCACATGAAACTGCTGCAGTTCAAAGTTGGAAGGTTAATATCGATGTTGCAAATGTTCTTTTTTAAGAAACTGTCTCTTCCGTTGTAAGTGAATGAAATCGCAGTGCTTATTTATGTTCGACGTATAGCAAAACTATTGATATATGGTAAAACCAATTTATAAATAATAAAACCTGAATGGAAATACTTTAGCAATTTATCGACAGCAAACCCATTTATACCCACGATAAACACATTTGTAAATTTCGAAATCATTTGCTTACAAATTGTAAAATCATTTGCATTAGTAAAATAAATATATAAATATATACAAACTGTACATACAATGTGCCCTCCCGGCTATCACCACAGTGCAATGGTGACTCCTGCACTTGGGACACAGGACGTACGGAATGTATATAGCGAAACCTATATTTTTACATTTATACAACTGAAATAAACATACCTGGTTTTTCAGGTAAATATGAAACAGAACAGGATCCATCTCCATTATCCACACAATGTATCTCAGCCTTGCTGGGTCCTTCGACTGCGAGTGATAAACCTCCCGGCCCGGCATCCTTTGTGATGACGGTAAATTCACACGGTTCCTGAACAATACCTTTCTCCAGTCCTTTACCAAATGCAATAACCCTGTCGGGACCTTCCTCAGATGGTAAAGCCGATTCGACATCATTAGCACTTACAGCTTGGATATCTTCCATTACAGGTTGTCTTACAGCTTCGACCTTAAACGGTGATCCTCTCACGGGTTCGCCACCAAACGTCACATCAACATCGTGCACACCTTCCTCCGTTGGTGTCCACTGACCAGTGTACGTTCCATCGCCATTGTCGATCATATTGACGGGAACATCTTTTCCGGAAGGTGATTTGATGGTGCATCGAGGTTTACCTGCGATTAGGAAAATCGATACAAAAGCTAAGTGAAGTGAAAGACAGAATGGATCAAAACGTCCATTTTCATGATTGATGATTTTCTGAAAAATTGTCACGAAGTAATTAAAAGAAATCAAAGAAAGTTTATGAGCAATTGAATACGTTTCAATTTGAAAACACAATCCATAACCGACCGCAAAACATCGCAATTACAGACTTTAAAGAAACTTTTGAAAGAACCATTGAAGTTACTTTAAGCTAACCAACCTTTTCCTGCTTCAGTAGTATCAAAAATTATATCAACCAATTGACCAACAGGAGGTTTCTTCAGACCATCACCGCTAACCTTCACCTTACTTGCGTCACCAGTTGGGGCAACTTTAACCCGGAAAGGACTATCCTTGACGTGATCTTTGCCATATTTTACGTTTAGTTTGTGGTTACCAGTCTCCTCGGGCACGTAAGCAATTTCGTATTTTCCCGGCTCTTCTGGGATCGGTGTGATTGTGGGCTCAATCTTCTTACCAGACGGTGTCTCAAGCAAGGCTAGTTGTGAAAAAGGATCGCAGTGGATATTAATAGCAATTTCGTTCATATAATGATTAAAATTTTTTTGACTTAAACACAAATACACAATGTACAATAAGACAAAGCTTTACGAACCCGAGAGATCACCCAAACCGGCCTCAGTAGTGTCAACAACGGCTTTGGTTATTTCATCAGGAACTATACCAGTCTTTTCTACAGCTGGACCGGTGACTTTAACCTTGCTGGCATCGTAAGGTGGGCCAGCGCGAACTCTGAACGGACTGTTGGCAACTGGCTTGTCGCCATATTTCACATCTACTGCGTAACGACCTTAAAAAGACAAGAACCATTTAAGACATTCAGGAAACCATTCTCCGACATTCAAGTTTGCCACAGGCAGCTACTATTCAACTTCTCCCTACCTTCTTTTGGCGGCGTGTATTTCACCTCAAACTTGTCGTCATCAATTTTCTTTATCTCATCTGGTTTTATCTTTCGTCTGTCTGGTGTTTCTATGGTAATATCCAATGGCGCATCACCGGCTTTGGCAGTATCCACTGTGAAGCTGGTGGGCACAGTTTCAAACAAAGGAGCTCTTTCGACACCAGGCCCATAGCATTTAACTTTGCTGGCGTCAACTGGTCTCGTCGCTTTAACTGTAAATGGACTGCCAGGCACGTCCTCATCAGAATATTTGACGTGAACTTGGTAGTTTCCTGGCTCCTCTGGGACGTACGTAGCAGAACATGTCCCATCTCCGTTATCTTTACATACGATTTTGCCTCCGAGGGTCCTTCTACAGCAATACTTAAGTTACCGGGTCCTATACGAGAAAAAGGTCATGTTTCACGTATCTTTAGCAAAATTAGGGAATTCACAGCGTATCTAAAGTCTTATTCAATGAAAAATGATGTCTGCATTTCCTTCAATCAAAAATCGACTATGACTTAGGAGCGTGAAAACCACAGTCATATATAAAGAAGGTGATACAAAACTTATGCTGTTCTTGATTAAAATATGCTCAGACCTAAATGTTGTAAACTGTCTACAACACATATTTTATATTTGTAGCTTATTGAATTTGTTTCATCGATAACCTTCATTATACTTTTGTAAAACCTTCGTAAAAAAACCGTAGCCTAAAACTTACCAGCCTCACGCGTGTCTACAGTAAACGGAGCCTTCACACCAGTTAGGACATTTTCCAGTCCGGGACCAAAAGCTTTCACTTTGCCGGAGTCAGTTTTAGGTAAGACATCTACCTTTTTCGGCGTTCCGGGGATTGAATCCCCGTCGTACTTTACATCGATTGTGTGGGGTCCTTCTTCCGTGGGCGTGTACTCAACGGAATACGTGCCGTTTCCCTTATCTTTCACTTCAGGTTTAACCTTCTCACCAGAAGGACTTGTGATTGTTGGAACAAGATTACCCTCTCCTTAAAAGAGAGGAAATTATCGTTAAGAATAAGATACATAAATATTGACGCGACATGCAAACAGTTAGCGGTTCGTGTGATTGTATTAATACTTCGTGTAACTCAAGGGGTACTCACACTCACAAATAGCTCACTACTTCGAACTACATAAAAGTCTGATGGCAACTACGGGCAGCTTACACCAAGTATAACGTTTGTCCCTTTGCATCACACAAATTATTATGGCTAGCAACACGAAGTCTTAGAATAAGAATATACAGAAGGGTCACTCGTGTCGGAGCCTTTGATGTTATTGTCCTCGCGCATGTCGGACACTGATATGAAAATAAACTGGATAACGCACTCCGCTATTTCTGTGAAGCCAGGGCCTCCATATTGGAAGGTCCCACTTGATACGAAAAAGTAATCATAATATTAATCATAACCCTATTTCCACAAAATCTGCTATGTTTATACATGGCTTTAAGTTCCAAAATAACAGAAATACGTCGTCATCAAAGCTCTGTCGTATATCAAAGCTGGGTTTCACTCCTAGAGTGGGACCTGGTAATCGGGTGACAACAATAGGGGCACCCGATTACTTTGGCTTTAACTTTTGATTGGGCGTAATAATGCAATGTGCTTTCTAGTTTGTTATACACATCTATGATGTTGCGTCGCACATATCGGCCGCCATTATTCCAGCTAGTTGATAAGGGTTTTTACTTTTTCCCAACCTTTGCAATGATCTGAAGTCATTTCTTAATCTCAAATTCATAATTCAATAATGAAGTAATGTAATTTTGATGGTTGAAAACAAGTGACAAACTCTAATTATCTGGCTGGAATAATGGCCGACACGAGGACGTGTTGTACACCTGGGTGACCTTCTGTATAATCATTATTCTTTGACCAAGTTTCAAAACGATTTCCATACCTGCACGCTTGCAATCCACGTCGAATTTCGTAGGTTCATTAACAAAAGGAGATTCTAGACCAGGTCCTTTGAGAGTGCACTTGCTTGCATCTGCTTTAGGCTTCACATCAATCTTTGCAGGACTCTTAGGCACGTGCTTACCGCCATATTTTACGTTCACGGTATACTTTCCGGGTTTGTCCGGGTAGTACGTCGCTGCAAATACTCCCGGTTCCTCCTCGTCAACATCCACTTTAACTTTCTTGTTCAGCGGATTCAAAACTTCCACTTCCAGAGGAGCATCGCCGGCCTCTCTTGTGTCGATGTCGATGTCTGCAGGTAAACCTGCCTTCACACCGGGTTTCAGGCCTGGTCCTCCGATCACAACTGCAAACATACGGGCAAAATACTAATGAAGCATCAACACACTGTTGAGAGATATCCGGGGGCGCAGCGGGGGGGGGGGGGCAAAGAATGCAATAGCACCTCTTACCACGACAATTTCAAATTAACAGCTATGTAAGATGCTTTTCTCGGCTTGTCTTAAGTGACTTGCCCCCTCCCCCCTTTCATAAATCCTGCAGATTCCTTTAATACAAGTTTTTGCTTTAGTGCTGTCCTTCTTTGCGTTAAGCACCAATTTAGATTCGTGGATGTTTATAAAAAAAAGTCGAAAATTGAACGGCCAAATTGGTGGATTGACAACATACTGAAAAACCTTTTGCGGATTTCAACGTCTTAAAATTCAAAGTTAGAAACCGACGCAGCCGCTATTCAAAAACCTTACTAAGCACGTATTTGAGAAAGTCTTACTTCAAGTGCATAAAATACACGCTCTCTCAAAGTAAGTTCAAATCTCTGTGCTATTAAATACTTCAAATTCCTACCTTTGGAAGCATCAAGTGGTTTAGACGATTTCGCCTTAAATGGACTTCCAGGTATATGTTTGTCGGCAAATAGAATGTTGATGTTATAATCTCCTGGTGTCTCGGGATAGTACGTTACATCACAGGATCCATTATTGTTATCCTTGTAATCAACCTTTGCCTCGGTTGGTCCCTCGATAGTCAGTCCCAGTCCACCTTCACCAGCACCTTTTGTTTCGATCGTAAACTTGGCAGGTTCGCCAACGGTTGATTTCTCGAGTCCCGGGCCGTATGCTTTACATTTGTTTGGATTATTTAAAGATATGTTGACCTTGAAAGGACTCTTGGGAATCGGTTTGCCGTTAAACGTCACCGTAATTGTGTATTTGCCGGGTTTATCCGGGTTGTAAACGACAGTTGTCGTGCCATCTTTATTGTCTTTGTTTCAACAGGAATACTTCGTCCGGTCTTGTCGTCCTTAACAGTTACCACTACTTCACCGACACCAGCTCCTTTGGTGTACACGGTAAATTCCGCGGGCACACCTACGCCATTGAAAAAATCAATATATATAGACATGAACAATTGCTCTGTTTACACATTCACGTCTGTCACAGCAATATGGGCGACCACACAAGCATTCCAAGAATACGCATTATAAACCAAATAGCATTACTTCACTTGTCTACAAGCTCCTGATATTATTATTAAGGTATAAACGTGGGGAGAGAAAATAAAATTCCTACCAGCAACAACACCATTTGGTTCCAATCCCGGACCCTCAGCGTAGCACTTGCTGGCATCGCCACCAGGGACAATGGGAACTTCGAAAGGACCTTTAGGGATATTCTGGCCATTGCAGGTCACGTGGACTGTATAATCACCAGGCTTTGAGGGATAATAAATAACTTCGCATTTCCCGTTGCCCAGGTCTTTACATTTTATCTCTGTTTGATGTGGTCCCTCAACTTTAAAGCCAAGAGTGTCGACCGGTGCACCGTTCGTTTCAACTGTGAATTTGCATGGTTGACCAGCAACGCCTAAAGAAACGAGCTTTGAAATCGATGCGATGATGTAGGAAACAAGAACATGAAAATATTGTACGATATGTTCAAATCGTAATACGTCAAATCTTTTTTGATGTTTAAAAAAAGATAAAATTTTTTGTCTGTACTATTTCACAGAGCCGTGATCATCAATATCTTTTTTACAATACCAACGGCAAGAGCTTGTATGCATTCTTGTTGTACGTATAAAAATATGACGAAAAACCTCCGGACATATGATAGTCATACCTCTCTCCAATCCAGGTCCGTACGCTTTTATCTTGGTGATGTCGACATATGGCGACACGTCAATTTTGAAAGGACTTCTGGGAATGGTCTTTCCAGCCCACGTGATTGTGATGGTGTATCTACCAGCGGCTGGAGCACTGTAAACACACGTGAATGTACCATCGCCATTATCTCTAATCTCACAAGGGGATCTCTCCCTTTGGTCCTTTAATCACCACTTTAAGATCACCGTCTCCGGCACCGTGTGTTTCAACAGTGAAAGTAGTTTCGGTAGTCGCAACTACACCCTTTGGTTCCAAACCTAAGATCAAATAAGAAAGCACACTTTTTCATATCAAGAAAACGAGAAAACGCACTTTTTTATATCATTGCAACATATAACGCAAGTTCGAGAAATTCTTCTAAACATATCACCGGTGTCACTGTTTTAAACAAACTTTAAATGTTCTAACCGTTCATTTGAAACATAAAGAAGAATTGTCTGGAAACATGTTAACTTGAACACGATATTGACAATAAAGATATTTCATATCATTATTACGAGGCATCCCACCCAGTCCCCGAAAAAATATTAGTCGTTTTACCATAAAGAACAAAGCTTGTAACTCTACCTGGTCCATATGCCTTCACTTTGGAGGGAATCGCATCTTTCTTCGACGACACCACATCAACATGGAACGGACTCTTGGCAATATGCTCTCCGCCAAATTTAATATTGATCGTGTGTTTACCGTGCAAAGAAGGTTTATATATAACGTAGTATTCCCGTCCCCTTTCTCTTCGACTTTCATCTCAACTTTGCTCAAGTGAGGATCAATGATGTCGACATGAAGTTTTCCTCACCAGCACCTTTGCAAGAAAAATTCTTGAATTATAACGACTGGCGTATTACTACTGGGCGTGTAAGCTTAGACAAAGTTGTAGGCCTTTAAGCAATATCTAATCCTCTCACTAAGTTCAGTTTTCCTTTGCTTTTGCATTTCCTGTTTGTACCTCCATAGGGTAGAAAATGGGGAAAAGTTCATTTCAAAGTTCAAATGAAGTTTCGAATATCATTGACATGGTCAGGGAAACAAGAAAAGCCAATACTTCATAAGTTCTGAGCATTGCACATTTGAAAAGTAGATAGTACAAAGGGCCATTTTCCCCTGCATTCAATTGCTCCAAAGGTTTTATAGAGCATAAATGATCTAAGATAAGCAAATTTAGCTAGCCCGAAATAACAAAATCCTAATTATGTCTAGATACAACGGGCCTATCGCAAGCCGGGGTCAGTAAGCCTACTTAGCCTACTGGATAATCCGCCACTAGTTATAACAACGACACGATATATAGAGTTGGAAGGCCCGAATGAAAGATAGGAGAAAAACTACGCGGTACTAAATTCAAAGATGTTAAGCGAAAAACAATGGGGCACCTTGGTGATAAAGAAAAATACTGATTGATACAAAACTATGCGAATGAAATGATGTAGACAATTTTCATCTAAAGTGCCATTTCATGTGACATCGTGAGAAAGCACATCTATTATTTGAAGTCTAAGTTCACACCATTAGCAGCTCTCATACCAAAATTGCACAAACCTTTCGTAAAGACGGTGAAGTTTGTCCATTGATGCTCAACAATTCCCGAACTCAAACCGGGTCCTTCGGCATAACATTTACTCGAGTCAAGATCAGACGCCACCTTAACGCGAAATGGACTTTGGGAATGTGACGACCCTTCCATTTGATGTGAACGTCGTAGATACCTAAACGAAAGATATGAAAATGCGATATATGGTCACAGATGATCATATGATCATGAAGTGATGCTTTCTTATTTTTGCATATGCTTCACTGTAAACTCTGGCGCTCTTACAAAGTCAAAACTTTTTCTTCAGCTCCAAACATTGAACCAAAATACATGGAACGCTACCTGAAGCAATTAATTGAAGCCAAGTCCTATCTCAGACACGCGAGATTTTACCTCAGACAGTGTAGTGTTTCGAGATTCTCTCGCGGGGTAATAATTCATTGCTACACACGCGTGTCTGAGGTAAAATTTCGCGTGTCTGGGGTAAAATCACGGCTTCAAAAAATTATTAAGGTTTTGTATTACAGGTAGCGTTCCATGTATTTCAGTTCAATGGTTCCCAATGCCTGTGCAAACAAGCAAAAAGTAACTTATTTCACGCATGTAGAAACCAACCTTTTTGCGGCGGAGTATAGTTGCAGGAAAATGTCTTGTCGCCGTTATCAACCACTTCACAGGGAACACTTCTACGTTCTGGTCCGACAACGCTAACCTGTGGGGATCCCACTCCTGCATGTGCAGCGAACACGGTGAACGGTGCAGTTTGCTTTTCAATCAGACCTTGAGGTGTGATACCTGGTCCCTCGGCAGAGCATTTTGCAGCAGGCGGAAGTTGAGGCCTGTGTGGCGCGTTAGGTTTGACTTTGGCATCCGGGAAATAGGAAACGTACGTCATAATGCTTAACTCATCGCACTTGGGATTACACATGTCCTTTGGATCTAAAATCTGGAGGAGAAGCAACGGCATTTCATACTCGATTAAAAAGTCGTGCATATCATACCAGATTTAAACAATGGTTTATGTTTAGTTGACTGTACACAGCCGCCATGTTTTTATGACCTAGGGTTGAACGAAGTACTCCTCCCTCGAGTCCATGAATTCGTTAAATCGTTTCTAAATTCCTGTAGACAAACCTGTCCCTTTCATTGCGTTTACCTAACAGTTATCATACAAAGTGCTGTATCCAGAAAGAGATAACTCAAAGGTTTCATCTTTGTTGTATCGTGGATTTGTTGAAATTTTGGATAGAAGTAATTCATAAATTGCATAAACATTTACAAGTTTTCAATCGATCTGAGATTGAAAATGATTTATAAAACAGAAATGAATATGCTGACGCCAGTCAAAGCATGATAAAATTTAAAAAAAATTCAACTAGCGTAAAGGATGCTACTTCTTTCACAAATTTGACCTAATACTTTTCAAAATATTTATAAGAAATTTGTACGGTCAATTTCTACACCTTCCAACGTATCATTCAATAGCGCTGTTTATAAACGAAAGGAATCACGGGTAAATTGGAAGCCGCCATCTTGGATGATCATGAATTATCAATTTTTCACTGATCGTTTCTCCATCTTACTATTAATTTTCAAAATTAAATAGATGTTTAAGAAGATTTCATCACCTAATATACTTATACTTACTGGTGGTACACCAAGATATTTCTCAGCCGTATCCATCGCTGTTTTAGCATTGTTTAAGGCATCATTGGGGTCCAAGTCTTCGGGATCCACGTCTGGGTATAGGCCTGGTTCAATAGCATCAACCAGTGCTGCAATAGCACGTCCATCATTCCAATCGGTCGTAAAATTATTCATTGGAATTTCAGGGGGGAGTTTGCTTTTCACCCAAGCGAGCAGGGCCTGTTTCGGCGTCATACCACTGTCTTTCTTTTTATCGTCCTTGTGGTCATCATCGAGCTCGTAATCACCCATCGGCATTGAGATTTGATACTTCAGAATCAACGTCCATATCAGACCAAGAATTAGTTTGAGATTACCTTTTACAATGTCGCTTGCATCTATTTAGATAAATTAGAGTGTTTTTGATCACGATCCCCGTGTGTCACAATGATTACAA
Source organism: Xenia sp. Carnegie-2017 (assembly GCF_021976095.1). Taxonomy (NCBI): domain Eukaryota; kingdom Metazoa; phylum Cnidaria; class Anthozoa; order Malacalcyonacea; family Xeniidae; genus Xenia; species Xenia sp. Carnegie-2017. The sequence continues at coordinate 8,500,597 of NW_025813447.1, read as the reverse complement.
ATCGGCAGAAGAAAAAACATTTGCAATTTATAACAACGATGGTGTAATTTATAACAAAAATGTGTTTATTAGCGAAATGTTTTTTTGCATTGTGTGACAGTTGAAAAAATTGACTATTGAATAAAAAAAATACGTACGCGTGTGTCACAATGATTACGAATCAGCAGAAGAAAAAAATGCAATTTATAACAACGATGGTGTAATTTATAACAACAATGTGTTCATTGGCGAAATGTTTTCTTTGCATAGTGTGACAGTTGAAAAAATTGACTGTTGAATAAAAAAACGGGGATGGACAGTGAGACGAGTAAAATGCTTTAATAAAACAAAACTGCTCCTGTTTTTTAAAACAATGTTTAATTTGTCACAGCATGAGTTTATTGTTCGCGAGGATACCCCAACAACACCGACAAAAAAGTCGGTGTTGCCTATTGCAAAAGAATGCTATAAATACACCTCAGCCACCCGTTGTGCACAGTTAATATAAAGAAAAAGAGAAAAAATTGTGAAAAAACTGAAACATGATTTCTGTTTTCAAACAGAGTTTATCACTCAATGTTTGCCGTTATGGCGAGTTGCGGTGAAATTGTACGTCGTTTTTGCTAATGAATTTTGTGAACAATATGTTACGATAAATAATATGAAATACTATGTCGTCTAAAGACAGACAAAAGACGTCAAGTTTGTCACAAGACAAACCTTATTGAACGATGCAGGCACTTTCAAATGCTAACCAATCATGCAACGCAATTTCAGGTTTCGATCAACTCAGATAGGAAAATGGAATATGAATTAGGAACGTCAACAAGTTACATTTTCACAAACCAATATCAGGTATCTTTACGTAGGGCATAATCAAAACAAGCAGAAAATGATTTTATAATTCAATGTGACCACTTCAAAACTGTTTGTTTTTCTTTCCAAACAATACAACGGAACATAAGGAGGAAATAAAAATATTTTTGATGAAATGGCATAAAACTGCAAACGTATAACTCGCCTTCGCTCTAGAAAATTCTGTGTATTCCACGCCTTAATAAGCATGCGCAAACCATCGTTTCGTCGTGTCATCAAATCAATACTTGTACAATACCGATAATTTTGACCTACGTCTATGATTTAATCATTAAGTACAAAACACAATTCGCAAAAGGCACTAAACTTTTTTCAAACAAAAACCATTACAATAATACTGTTGAATTTTATGCAAAAATTAGTACATAGTTGACATTTTTTGAAGCACGTTTGACTATATATGGCAATCCAATCGCTTTAACTTTGTCATTTAATAAGCAGATTATCGGAACGCGACACCTCGTCAATCGCAGCTTGTTGTTATTTGAGGAAAGTCATCCATGCCTCGGATTTTCAAATTTGAAAACATTGAACTGGAATGACGCAAATTTGTCACTCCATAAATTAAATCAACATTTGAATTGAACCCCATACGAACTTGTAACAAATGTGCTAAAGTAATTGTGCTCTACCTTATCACTGATGTAGAAAATCGTATGGCAATGACAACAACAGTGTTGATATTGTATACCAAACACTAGCTTGCATTGTCCAAGCGAAGTATGTTTTGTTATGACAATTGGCGATAGGCAATTACAAGAGAAGCAATTATTTAAAGCCTTACTGTCATAGCCATTGCCAACGCAATGTTTTACAAATCGAATACTTTTTCAATTTATGAATATTGTAGCAATTGCACTCGTCGGCCATTTTACTTGGTTAATGAAACGGTTATTACAAATTATATATTGCTGTCAAACTAGCTTAACACTTTAAATATTTGCATTGAAGAGAAATTGTACACGTCGAATATTTCAAAAAGTCAGCTGTTTTACTATCCATTAAATAATCACTCGCAGCTCGAGTCGAGTGACCCGCCTAGCGAACATATTTTCAGCAATTCGAGAAATACTCGTATTTGATTACTTAACATAAAACCACAGGGTTCAAGGAACTTGACGAATAAAACAAAAACAAACTATGCAAATATTCAAGTAAAAGCTAACCAAAACTTTTTGTTCTAAAGGCGTGAATTTCCTATTTTCTTTGATTCACAGTTTATATCCACAATTAAGAAATGTCCGAATTCGATACGCCCACGGGTCAAGAAAATCGAAAGATCAACCAAACAAGAATAAAATCATATTAATTGACCCCGACGACAAGCGATCGTTCTAGCAAAATTCCATAAAGGGTCTTCACAAACGAAAACACAAAAATATATTCAAAAAAATTGAAGTGCCATTCCATGGACATATTAGTAGGCGATTCAGATCCCAATCGCTAATCACTTCATTCGGATCACTATATCTAAGGGCAATTGGCGCCCCGCATAAGCATTATACTCTGTCGCAAATTTACCTCGCTAAAACACACGAGAATGTCACAAATGAGTGAAAAGGACGTCTATTCAAGAATGCACTTGTATGAAAGGGCGGATGAACGGTACATAAGTCATGTCTTTGGGAAAAATTAACGACAGACATATGACTGTCTTTTGACTAACACTATATCAAATATCGAACGAGACAACGAAATACCAAAGTAATATGCCGACCATAGCTATTTTTGCAGAAAACGAAACGTACTTAGTATAGCATTAAACGCTTCTTAACTGTCGCGTCAGACTTGTACGTACGTATGCAAATGTACACTTACCAATGTTCACAACTTTGATGTTTTCGCTCTCGATGAACTTCAATGCAATAGCAACGTTTTCAAGCTTCTGGGACTTCACTTTAGGCTTCTTGTTGTACTTGCCCACTCGCTTGTGTGACAGCACTTCCAGAAGTACAATTAGCTTGATACCATCGCATAAATCCGTTTCTAAATCGTATATGACAATGTTGGCGACTTTTAAATGCTCGTTGCACCATCTTGTGAATGTTCTTTGTTGAATCTTCTTCCATTCGGCATCAGCTGCAGTTGGATCGTTGTCCAACGGCATTTTGTCCTGTTTGAAAGTAAAAAAGAAACAGCGTTGAATACGGTATAAGCGAGCAATTCCAGTCAGAGAGATGCGTACTCTATACAATCATAGAAACTCCACCCTTGGCAGGAATCCTCAACTTGAGAGATATTATATGTCTGAACATGCAGCGAAACAATACTGTTTACCTAACGTAAAACGAGCGAAGCCCGTCTCACAGATCCTTCTTTTAACACTTTAAGTCTCAGTGGTGACAAAGACGTGAAACATTTAAAATATTAAGCGAAAATAACAACTTCGCGTTACGATTACCAGTCTGGTGAACACTTGACAAAGATCTGTTTATAAATGTGCTGTCTTATTTGAAATGCAAATTAAAAGTGCAGTTAGGACTTTTTATTCGTTGGTTACGCAATTATAAATAGTGCAGAATCTGCAAACTCATGCGAGGGTGTCTTTTTTCGAACATGATACAGACTTACCGCGTCAGCCATCTTTAATTATTCCAAGGCAAAGGCTGTTGTACAGCCTCGACCACGTTAGCTAACTATCTATTCTTTATCTCCAATCCGAATGACCGCTATTGTCATTAAATCGTCCGTTTTATAGCGGGTCGCATCGGATGACATGCAAAATTAATTTGCTCACAAGTCAAGCACAGGGAGGGGTGACTACTCTGCAAAAGGACGCTGGTTCATTTCAAATAGAATCGCAAAATCAGCTGGGCAGCCCCTTCCTCGAGACATCGACCGGTCGACACCCTCGGACGTACCTTTATATATGCAATCTGTGCGTCAGAACCTTGGTTGTCCGTTGCGCTTTTTTGATGAAATTTCTTTGACTGGTTTGTGCTTCTCTATGGGGAATAAATCATAAGATGTATTTTAAAAATGGATGCTAGTCGTTGATGTTTTCTTATTTATAGCTGGTTAATGTTAGAAGAGGGCGGAAGCATTAGTACGTCATTTCCGGCGTTTTGACAGACGCCTTTCATGTTTGTCTACATATGGTTTTGAATACATGATTTTTTAGAAAGAATTCAAAAAGGCGTTAGTTTTCCGGTAACGCGAAAATTTACGGAAGCAAGGTCGCGCTCGTTCGTTTGCTTGGGCAACAGAGCCAAGTGTAAATGTAAGTTTTTCAATCACGAGAGGCAAGAAGAGGCGAATGCGCTTATCATTCGTTCTACATGATGTGCGCTGAAGTTGTCAAAAACTAACTGTGAGAGAAGATGGAGATACGCCTTAAATTTTTCGAATATTTTTTGCTAAAGATCATTAAAAATTCTTTCTAACAATCCTTTCATAAGATATAGGGAACTTTCGTTTATAACTTCATACCACGTCAACGTATTTCTTCGTACAGACGATTGTATATTTTTCCAAACACACATACATGCAGTGATGACCTAAAAGTGTTAGTTTTCAGGATGGACCAATGATGAGATATTGGAGCCAGTCAAAACAATCGTGTGTATTTTAAAGATGTGATGACACTTGTGCGATGGAATAGCGTCCGAGTATTGATATAGCATAACTTAAAACAAATGAACGAGAAACTTCTCTTTTGTAATGATAAAATTTTACAAAGAACAGTCAATTTCGTACATAGCTTTTAGTAATTAACGAATAAGTCCGTTCAAACGCTTTGTCCTAAATGACGTCACCACTCCCATCTTTTTTACTGTGACGTTTACAGAAGGGCTTCAAGCACCCGTTCTATTTTTCTTGTTAATTTTGTTTTTAACTACGTGCAGGAGCACAGGAAGTACAAAAAGCGAAAGGTCATTGTAACTTACCGCAAGAGACACGGGTCTACTTCCTTTGAAAAAGTCTGCCCCATATTTTTGCTTCTGTTATACAAATATTTTTATGTTAATACACTCAAAATACAATAAATGGAATTAATCTTTGCTACGTTAATGAATGCTAGGATTTTTTGACGAGTTTGCCTAGCAGGAATATAGCCTTTGTGAAATCTTTATTAGCGAGTTTGGTCAGAGAAATTGCATCACTTTCAAAATTTTCCATTTTTGACTTTTTACAATGGACCATATCGCGCAGGAATACTTTAATGTTTGGCGAATTCCTGACGATTCGCTTCGAAAAATAATATTTGATGAAACTATAGCTATCATATTACTGTAGATGTATGTTTTTCAGACCAGGCACTTTAGATTAACGTGTGAAGCGATTTTCGAGACTGTGATCTCGGCTCACTTTTCCAACATGCAATGCAGCTGCAGTGTACACGTTGACACGGTATAGAAAAAAACTACCGCTGATTTTTTATGAATATCTTAACCTTGAAGGTCATCCAAAGAATGATCAGCGATCTAGTTCTGATTGATAAACAGCTGATACCGTACTACGGTCATGCTTACAGAATGACATGGTGCAATTCCAACCAAGGGGATAAAGTTGGGTTTTATCGTCTCGTGAATTCGAGACAAATGCATTTTATCGACTGACGTTGGTCGGAATCGAGGGAATTGGCTCGATGAGCGAGCATTTGCGTCGAATTGTAAACCAGTTTGCAATTAATAACAAAACAGAAAATAATTACAAAAATGCGATCATTATAATGAAATAAATGAGATTCCACGACCTTCAAATTTCTGTAATGGACACGTTGAACGTACAACATTAGTAAAGGTTGTAGTAAAACAAGGCCGAGGATGCAGTATCTTCGTGGAACTTCACGTAATTATTGTACCGAGTAATTTTACTTTTATTATTAAACCCGAAAAAAGTTCGAAAATGTTGCCTTAATGCCTTCGTCCGGAGTGATAGGATGTTCCGACCATAGATATATAAGTGGTTCCGACGCCAGAAGAGCCTGATCTGCGCATGGCTATTTGGGTGTAACATAGCATTCAATTTGTCATATTTTTTAGTGCGCAGCTTGTTGTCAAAAACTATCGATAGGAAACTATCGATAGAAAACTTTGTTGAGAAAATGACGTTTTTCAATAGAATCACTTGCCTAGAGTTTTGATTTTTCGATTATTATCAGTAAAGTTTTTCTACGTCAACACAGTGGCAGTGATGTAGCCAGCCAATTCATATTTCCTTCATTGCAAGCATGTCTGCGCTGGCCAGTTCATGCTTCCTGCATTGCAAGCATGTCTGCGCTAATTGCTTAAAACAATTCTAAGAAATGAATAATGAACGATAACGCTTTGAATGATAACCAACATGTCAGGAATCTCAGGATTGAAACTGGCTTCGCCACTAATAAAGTCCGGCTCATGATGTGAGCCTAAAGCTATGTGGAAACGCGCTCAACATGTTGACTCAACATTGTCTTGCTCTTGTTGTGTGATGTTTAGCGATGTGTGCAAACGCTCTCAACGTGTTGATATGAGATGAAATATTTCACGATGCCTAGCAACGGTGGGAACTATATACATACATATACAGTTCAGTGACGCCATTTTTACATGATTTTTACCATCATATACGCCGCACAGTACGCATGCGTTAGCTTGACATTCTCGAGCGAGCAATGCAAACCAATGGCGCAAACGCACTAAACAATGTTTAAACACGCATCGATGAGCGCGGAACGAAGAAAAATTGAGCGCCGTTGAGTCAAATGTTTAAACAAGTTCAAACTTCTCTCAACGCCGCTCAACACCTATCAACAAGTTATGCAAATGCGCTCAACATATTGAGTCTACAATGTTGAGTGACTTGGGCATGTCCCTTGCACGAGGGGATTAACGTGAAATATTTCGTCAATGGAATCATAAAATCCGATTGTGAAACATTTTAAATACGTTTTATCACGAGTAACCAATGCTCAAAGCGTGAAGTAAACAATTGCAATAAAATCTTGCAACAAAATATCTAAAGAAATGTAATAAAAGACAAATATATCAAGGGTTTAAAAATTGCATCTATTATAAAAAAAACAAGCGCAGAACAAAAATGGTCTTTTTCTACCTGAAGACGAGCAGGTTTTGCTTTTTCTATGCGTTGAAACACATTGACACAGGTTCATGATATTCAAATTGTTGTACACAAAACAATTGCAAAACCTTTGATGCATGATTTGTCTTGACTTTTATAGACATGTTTCCGCCTTTTGACGATTTTTCAAGAGATAATTCTCGTGGATTTTGAAAAATAAACACCATTTCTTAAATACGATGCACTTCATATACTTACATTTTCTGCTCCAAGATTTAACGGCATTCGTTGATTCACATTGAGCACATTGTGACATTTGATTGATGATAATAAGCTTAATTTTGGATTTCAAAGAAGATCAATGAACTTACACCTTCCAGTCCATCAAATTCATCAACTCGTTTAGCCACCAGATTTGTCAGATGATCTTCTTCGTCTGACAACATGTTTGTCGTCCACAACAGAAATAGTTCACGGAGCTTAGATTTCCTGCTAACTCTTTCCAAGGGTGAATCTAAAACTGCATAAGTTAGCATGGCGATTTGATAAAAAAAATGAATTTATTAGTCTAACACTATTCGATCAAAGCTTAGAATACCTTTTGCAGTTACATTTTGGAACAATGTAAGTCTGTAAGATGATTTACGCGGAATGCCTAAAAAATGATACTTAAAATGTGAGAGTCGTACAGGTTTTTATGTAATTATACCAAATTGAAAAGATCGAGATGATTCAATTGGATATCTTGAAAGAACAGCTTAAATAAACCAATCGAGAAATCCAGAGTGAATGATTGTTTGTGTTTGTAATTTATTTTAAAAAGAATCGAAAGAAGATTAAGGACATTGGATCTGAATGAATAGTCTAAAAATGATGAATAAGTTTACCACTTGTGGTGACACTATGTTATACTTGACAAAAAATAACACAATGATTTTTAGCAAAGCTCATTGCTATTGGAATAGCTTATCATAATATCATGATTAGTGAAAGATTATCAAATACGGCAACGGCATCATTTGAAAACAATCTTCTACGTAACACAACATCGACGACAGTTAGCTTTTTCAAAAACAAACACAAAGATCCGCTCAATGCCAGACTAACATATCACAAAATGGGAAGCATCTTTAGCTTTTACACTCCACAATAAGTTCATCTTTCCGATACATTTGACTAAAATTAGTGTGCAACTTTTCACAACACGTCTGAAACTAAAGCACGCATAAAGAGAAATGTAATCGAAGCAAGAAGAGCAGGTGCTGATTAAAAAATATGGAAGGCACTTTATTTTCTTTTTAATCCTCGTAGGTGTAGATTTTGCTTTGAAAATATGTAGCAATTCGACGGCCAACTTACCTCAAAGCAAAGTCTATAAAAACTATGCGATCTTTTTTCTGAAACATCTTTGCACCTCCTTGTGCGCGTCCTGTCGACAAGCATCACACATTCACAATTATGCGAAATTATTCAAATGTATGAAGACAGAACCAGCCAATGCAAATGGACGTAGAAACAAAAAACAGAAAGTACTGGCAAAACATCAAAGATGATCAAGAACACATAAAATACAAGAAAAGCTCAAATTAACTCTACCCACATACCCTATACTGTGGTGAAAGATAAGTACAATATAGAAAAAAAGTAGTAAATATAGCTCGGTGAATGTTCTGCTTATCTTATAATCAAATTTCTTTTACAAGTTTCAAGGCTCAAGCCATATCAAATACGATATTAAGTTAGGCATATGTCAAGTACCCGACGACTGATGAAATGATGTAAAGTATGTTAACAACAGCGTAAAAAATTTCACAATAAGATTGTGCAATGTTGTCGAAAAGTTACAAAACACAATATAATACAGTGGTAAACAACGTAAACAAACGTTGATTCTCTTATTTTCTCAGACACTAAATTGCTTCAGTTGCTTGGTTGTTTTTAGCAAGAGCAAGTATTTTTAATATGCTATAATTTTCCAAACATAGCAACTAATGTTTAAATGTCTTTACAAATGTAGATGAAGATATCGCTGGCACTTGGTGTCCTCCGTGTTCACTCGTCTTCCCCTACATCGTCCAGTTTTAAATCAATATATGCATATTACATGCACTGTTTAAAATTTATACGACAGTGCTTTTATAAGTACTTTATGATACTGACAAACTTGTGCTTTGTTCTCAGCTTAGAAAAGCAGACACGATGACCAGGGTAAGTGCTAGAACGTGAATTGATGGGCTTATATTCAATTTATGTAGCCATTTACTTTCAAAAAAAAACAAGTCTGGCGCAACTGATTGTTTGAACAAATGCCCTCCCCCATTCCCCATCAACGTTTTAGCGCTGTGTCAACTTATAGCACAGGTTGACACTATAAAAGAGTGTATGGTCTAGTATGGATCACAACGAGAATGTAAGGATCATTGTGATCGTTCATTATGAAACAGTGTATGGATCACAATGAGAACGTAAGGATCACCGTGATCTTTACCTACGCAACAGTGTATGGATCACAATGGGAACGTAAGGATCACCGTGATCTTTACCTACGCAACAGTGTATGGATCACAGTGGGAACGTAAGGATCACCGTGATCTTTACCTACGCAAACAATGCATGGAAAACAATCACGCGTACGGATCACAATATGGAGTTTAACTGATGTCCATACCTTGTTCCCAAAAGTTTTTGTTTCGAAAGACTTCTTCAAACCACTAGATGATATCTGAATCAAAGAAAACACAAAATTTTACACAAGCATATATTTCAGCGACAGCAAACATTTTGGCATTTTTAGTTTTCTCACTTTTGTAGCTCAAGCCTCTGCTGATTTTGATCTACCACAAAATTTTCTCTCTAGAGGAAATTATAATTTCATTCACGGTCAAAAAATTACATAAGACTTATTGCTAAAATAACACACGAGTGCAAATTCTAAACGTCAAATGTTGCCAAGATCTCTAATTTTTTCTATCCACTTAAAGTTTGCGCGTTGATGAAAGTTTATTAGGCGTCCAACTAAACCGTTCACCATCCATTATAGAAATAACGTCTCGGCTTTCACTTTGATTTCAAAATGAAATATCATGCAGCTAATAGATTTCCATTATAAAGAAGCACTTGTTTGCTAAAGTATTAAGGTTAAGATTAACTCACGCAAAAAGTGTTTGTTTACAACAGATATTGAAGTCAATTTGGAAAGTAACATTTTAACTTCACTTTCAGCAATAAAATCTCGCCTTCTTAATTGCACCACTTTAAACTACACAGTGTCCTAAAAGTTCAAAGTTGCTCCCAATTTTAAGAAGAGAAAGATAAAAATGCCAGTTTTTCCAGGCATAAAGTCATTCTTGACAACGGACCGTTCCAGTATAACCAAACAAGAAACAGCAAGAATACGACGAATACGTTTGAATAAAAGTGAACTTCTGAGAGAGAATCTTGCAGATAGACTGAAATGTCCGTTATTTTTGTATACCATGTTTACTGGCCGTTACTTTCGCGTCTGTGGCAATTCTGATGTACGTTACACTTCCTTATATACAAGGTGAGTGAGTCTTTCATTAACATTGCAGCAATACATAATTTCGACATAACTTGAAATGGAGTAAAATTTCTAATGACGACCAACATGATCAAAATCGCTTTAACAACCTGCAGGTTTAAGCTACAAAGCGACAGAATGTCGAGTCGAAAAAGTCGAGATCTTCGAAAAAGGAAGTTGCAGCATTTCAACCGAACACTTTAGTCCATGCTACAGAATTCTGGTGAGTGAAATGCTCTTTGACCTGGCTGAGACGAAACACAACAATGTCCTCGTTTTGTTTCCGAACATCGTAAAATATCTCTATGTATCTAAGACAACATTCAAATATGATCTCGACGTCATTTGCAGGTGAAATACAACACGACAAGTGGGTACAGTCGCTCTGTTTTGATGGAAAACGAACAAACTTTATACCATTGTGAAAAGGTAATGCAAGCGAACATTACAGGCGGTGGCTGATAGCTAATTACGGGGTCTGTAGGCTAAGACAAAGTTAAGGGCCTTTAAACGATACCTATTCCTTCCACTAAGTTCAGTTTTCCTTCACTTTTGCACCCCATAGGTTAAAAAATGGGAAAGGTTAATTTTAAATTTAAAACGAACTTTCAAAAATCATTGACATGGTCAGGGAAATAGCAAAAGCCAATACTTCATAAGTTCTGAGCATTGCGCATTTGAACAGTAGATAGCACTAAAGCCATCGGTTTTCAACAGCATGAATGATATAAGTTAAGCAGATTTAGCTAGCCCAGAATAGAAAAAAGTTCAAATCCAAATTCTGTCCAGTTACAAAGGGCGTTTCGAAAGCCCAGGCCTGTAGGCTAAAACCTACTCAGCCTACTGGATAATCCGCTCCTGATTACAGGTACTGGACAATCTCTTTTCAATTAAAAATAGTATGAAATTTTGAGGAGTGTATATAATGGTATGCAGTATTGGTTGTTTATTTGTTGATAAAAATTAACAAAAAGGATGTCTTCGATTTTATTGTTAGTGCTCTTATACGTTTGGAAAAGGGAGCATGTTTCAAAAATCTGCCGTATGCAAAAATCCCATGAAGTGTCTGACATCTTTCGACAACCATTTTGGAAAGGTGATCAGCTTGATTGATTTTATAAACCCGTTGATTTAGTTAGGGGTCTGAACCAATGGAAAATCGCATTTTCTTTTTGCAGATTGACCAAAAATTTTCATGTTTTTACAATACAAAGAGCTTGCAAGATGTTTTCAAAGAATTCAAGGTAAAACGAAATTCACATGAGCTCGTAATTCGGATAATAACAAGCAAATTGATACATTGACCTTAGATGTTGAGTTTTTTTTGTCAAAGAAGGCTAAAGTTTTGCGAAAGGATGAGGAGTTAAGAGTTGACAAATTTGCATAACTCCAGCATGCAGAAAAGAATAGTTCAGACAGTTCTGCTGCATTACTTTGACAAAAAATTACTGCAATAGACATCACAAACTTCTGCAAAACTTGTGAGCCCCCTCAGTAACATTTCTCACACCCCCTCCGTGATCTACATCTATATGAGGGTAATTGGTTACTAACGGTTAAGCTGGATGCTGCTTTTGATTTAAGTGGAGAGTTTTGGTGTTATGATGAATTCTTGTTAAATGAAAAACTCAGCCAACTGAAGAAGTTTTTTCGCTTTCAGATTTCCCGGGTTGATGCAATCTACCAAACATTTTTACCTCTCATGTTCATGTTTCTTTACGTAATCGCCTATTTGTTCGTGCAGTACGACAACAATAAGAGACGGTAAGTAGTAAGAGACGAACAAAGATGGATTAGTGGGAAATTTCGTAATTACATTAGATAACGATGAATTTCAAGAGTAATGTTACGTTAAATCGATTTGATATCTTTCAGTAAATTGAACGAGTGTATTGAATCCCGAGGACAACATACACCAACAAAAAGACCCCGTCAAACTCACCCGAATGATATCCCATCATGCACCACGGAAAGCTCCGACTCACATTCGTCCCCAGACTCCTCAACAACGATGTACCGAGTTCGAAACAAACAGCTTCCTTGCACCAAACATCATGTGCTGAACACACGTGATATGGAAGATGTCATTATGGAACAGAAACCCGTATCGCCAACATACCATTCGACACGTCAGCATGGCGTGCACGACCACTACGTGCAAGTGAACGTGAACAGCTGTTGTAAAAGATGCACATACGCATGTCACACTTTATATAGTAACCATTTTGAGTTGAGTCGTGATAAGGAGAGATTCAGACCAGTTCAGGTGAACCAATTTAACCATCACGACTACCTTCAAAGATCACGAAGAGCATTCAGATACTTACCAGAATCGGCAGTTTAGGACAGGCTGTTGGGCTGTTTTTACGGAAAATCACTGATCTCCGTCAAAACTTCAATAATTTTTTTTCGCAAAAAAAACTTCTTGTATTTGTAAATAACCTTTTCATTGTCATGTTGAAATTGCAGTCTTTGCTCGATTCCTTTCCAATTCGTATACATAGTAGTTCATACTTGTGTACAATGGCGTAGCTAGCCAACAAGTTTGCTCAGGCTATGTAAATACTTAGGTGTTCAGTAACTGCAAAAACGTAATTGAAAAATTCACAAAGCATGGACATATGACTTGGCACAGAAAAGTTTCTGTGACAAGCTATTGAACAAAATTCCTTATCCAAAAAAGTTACCATCGTTGTTTTTAAGCAGGAATGATTGTATTCTTTCAAATACTTACGTAATTAGCTACTGAAATGTTTACATAATTAGCTACTGAAATGTTCACGTAATTAGCTACTGAAATGTTTACGTAATTAGTTACTGAAATGCTGACGTAATTAGCTACCGAAATGTTTACGTAATTAGTTACTGAAATGCTGACGTAATTAGCTACCGAAATGTTTACGTAATTAGCTACTGAAATGCTGACGTGAACAGCGACTGAACAAAGTTTCTAGGCAAATCAGCAATTGACTATGAAAGCAATACGACGCACTTGAATTTTCTTCATAAAGTGTTGCTCTACCTTTGAGATGAACCAGGTTTGCGAAATATGAAACGTACGTCACAATGCTCAACGCATCGCACATGGGATTACACATGCCAGGAGCATCGAGGATCTGAAGGATTAAAATAGTACATTACTTGAGCCCAAAAGTCGCAGACGTCATATCTGCCATGTAGATAATGATCTTCCCAGGAGAGTCTGCATATAGGTGAATGTATATACGGCAACGCTATGAAACAAGAATACCTTAAGGACTCCTACCCTTAGTTCCTCAATCGATTGAAATACTTGTTGAAGCAGATAAACATTTTTTAGCGAGTGCATTTGCTTAACATTGATCACACAAAGTGCCCTAAATCTATAAAAGATGACACTTTGTGTTGTCTAGTAGATTTATTGAAACTTTTCAGGGTAGAAAATAATTTTTAAATGGCTTTCACCTGAATAGCTATGACTTTATCAATATTTATAAGTTGTCACTCGTACTTAGATCAGCTTTAAGATTTTACCGTGTATCTGATCAGTTCAATCACTAGAATCGTTTTGGAGATCAATATTCCATAAAAATTATTTGCATTACAGAAATGATCACGCAAATGTAAATTGCACGAGAGTGCGAAAAATATAAATGAATTTGTGCACCCCATTCATTTTCAACACATCGACCTCAACCATAAATGGTAACAGAAATTTTAATGAAAACTAAACGTGGTCACCTTTCTTGCTGTCATTTATTGCGAATTTCAATGAGCACTATCAATTGTCAGTTTCTAGACCTTCAAATGTATCATTCGGTTATCAAAAAAGATGTTCACGAACGAAAGCAATTGTTAGTAGTTGTTGATGGCCGCCATTTTGGATAATCAATTATCAATTTTTCATAATATTTTTTTATAAGTCATTTCGTTCAACATCATTTTCGTTTTGAAAAACTAAAATTGCTTAAAAAGAGTTGACAACGTTAGATAGTTATACTTACTTGTGGAACACCAAGATATTATCTATCGCTTTTTTGGAATTGTTTATGTTATGGCATCATTCAGGATTCAAGCAAATTGGATCCAAGTCTTTAAGATTCGCGTCTGGGTATAGGCCTGGGGCTAGGTTACACGAAGCCTGGATAGCGTTATCCATTGGATGGTAAAATTTTCAAACTTGTAAAAAAGATGTTTATATTTTCATTACGACAAAGAAATTTAGTAATCTTAGAAGCAATATTTCATTTCAGCGATTGCTCAGTTCAAATTGTATATTTTCCCCTTTAAGACGTTTTTTAAACGTATAAAAAAATTGCTATCCAGTGGATAGCGCTATTCGACCTTCGTGTAACTGGCCCCTGGTACAAAAGCATCATCAACCAGTGCTGCGATAGCACGTCCAACATTCCAATCGGTTGTAATATCGTTCATTGGAATTCAGTCAATAAATACGTTCGCTCTCAATGAATTTCAATGCAACGTTCTCGAGCTTGCGAGACTTCAATTTAGGCTTTTTCTCATACTTATCAACTCGTGTAACAACACTTCCAGTAGTACAATCAGCTTCAAACCATCGCACAGATCCTTCTCTAAATCATGTAAAATAATTGCACAATCTTGTAAACGTTCTTTTTTGAACTACCCTCCATTCAGAATCTGCTGAAATCGCATCAGAACCCCATGTCATTTTTGTCGAGTTTAAAAGAATAAAAATGCACTTAAAGCGATTGTAAAACGGTAACTTCAGTCAGAGATTCCTCGACATTAGATATTCTTGACTTGCAATTGAGCCATGTTGGAGGTATGATACAAAAGAATATTTTATCAGTGTTATTGTTGGCACCAGCCGACGTGGGCGAGTGACATTGTTTGGTAAATTTCGAGAGAACGGTTGCAAGTCAAGAATATATGAGTCTTGATACAGTAGATAATCAATTTATCAAGTTCTTTCGAAACACAAGAAAAACTTGTCTCACAGATGCTTTCTATCTCAGCCGTGATGAAGACGTGAAAAATCCAAAAACTTTGGCGAAGAACACAACTTCGAGTTAAGATCACCAGTCAGTCATATGAACTTACTTGTATCTCAAAGATCTGTTTATGACCGTCTTTTCATGTATAAAATGCAAATTGAACGTACCATGAAAGAAGTGCCGAGTGTCGTTATTCAAGAAAATATCTTTGTTCAATACGTCCAGTGATTTCTATTACTTTCTAAGCAGTTTTTTAAGAGGGAATATTGATAACTCTTCAGGAAAAATTGGGGTTGATAAATGGAATTTATTTTTGGAAATCAACTTGGAAGACATTGTTTGTCTATTCCTATCCATAAAAAAGGCATCATTGTTCCAAAAGGCCGTTTGTCCAATAAGCACAATTTATTTTAAGCCTCTGGAAATTTAAATAGGCTTCGAATTGTACGGGTGAAATGCAAATAATCACGATTACATGCTTCTCAAATGCCACGGGGAAAGGTTCTTACCGAATGGTCAAATAGCGGATCATTTTAATGAAAAAATTACTATAGTAAATATACAATTTGAAAAATATAATATGCAAGCTTTAGTACATATCCTTAAAATTAAATAAACGGTACAAATCGTGTTTGCACTTGAATGTTAAACTTATCAAAATAACGTGACGACCCAAATGTATATCCAAACGAGCCACCAACTCCAATTGAATATATACAGTCAGCGTTTTATTGATGTAAGTAGACCGTTGCGATTCTCGACTTTATAAGATGGACAATAGACTTTGTAAGCAATGCTGGGTTCTTGAGTTTTGCTCATTATTTTTTCTATTTCCCATCATTAGAAAAGTCAAGGAGACAAGCGACGCCAAAACAGAGCCCTGTATTAGGAGAGTTGGGACCCCGGAAGTAAAATTGCTAAGTTTCCGCCATTTTTGTTCCAAAGACAGCAAATATAGAGCATTAAATGGCGGGAAAGACAAATTTTCTGTTGTGTTTTCTAATTCATGAATGGACAGCGATCCCAGTTGTTTGAAACTCAGTTGTTTATAGATGTCATAATAATAGAAAAGCATTTATTTCATGCAGTAGATGTAATTTATACGCCTTTAATGTTGTTTTTGCCACAAGGGAGCGCGTATGTTTCTATTCTTCATCGCTTTCATTGGCACTATTATAATGCAACATAAAATCATTGAAAACATTTTTCTATAATTTATTTCCTATGTAAAAAATGGTCATAATCTGCACTTTGGGGCAAAAATGGCGGCTAGATGCCCACGTGACCATATCTACCCAATCACCATGATCATAATCCAAAATGCAGAGAACAACACGTGTCCCAACTCTTACAAATACAGGGCTCTGCACCAGAATGCAACGTTACCTTGTTGAGTTTTGCTCATTTTTTCCCCATTTCCCATCATTTGAAAAGTCAAGGAGACACGTGATGCCAAATTGCAACGTTACGTTGTTGAGTTTTGATTATTGTTTTTTCTATTTCCCATTACTCGAAACGTCAAAGAGACAATTAATGCCAGGATAAGATAAAACATGGCAGTTAAGAAGTATTTCTAAAAGAAAAAGAATTATTCGTTTTGTATAACCCTATCTGTTTAGCGAGGTTCTGTTGCGAAAAGTAATTTGGGGGAGGGGGGGGGGGGTTACCTTCATATAAGCATGTTGTAATCCGTAAAAAACAATGGACTTTACAGGAGCTTAAGACGGCAGATGATGTGTATATGAATATAACCCCCCCCCCCAATTATCGATCTTCCCACTTTCCTATCACAGCATAGTGAACACACAGTAGAGCCACTCCATTGAATTTTTTCGTGCCACGCATATCTTATTGCGCACTATGATTACTTTAATCGAACAAATCAATTCCCTTTTTTGGACCAATAGGAATGATGAAATGGCTAACGGTGGCCAACTATCCAATTAAATGTAAAGCAACCAGTTGCACAGGGAAGCAGACCTACTGTGTATTCCCTATACTGTGGTCCCAAGTAGAAATAATCTCTTACTGTTGCGGTTTTTGTTACATATTTGAGACACTGGCGTAGCCAATCGGCAAGTTTTAGTCCTGCTGTACGAATTTCAGAGCGTTAAGAATTTTTTATTTCTTTTGAAAATTATGGTTCTCAAGGTGAGTGATCACAGAAGAATTCGCTTGACAGGAGTAAATATGCGGCTTGGCTACGCCACTGAAATTATCCAAGGTGATCGGAGTGATCCAGTAAAAATAATCTCTTGCTCATCCAATAAACGCTACCGAAGGAGGAGATATATTAACTGAAACAACTGATCCTAAATTAATAACTATTACACCACTGAACTTTTCTTTCAAGTGATACATTAAGGATAGTTTATCTTAGTAAATGCAGTAAAAAAATCTTAACCAAATGAGCAAAGGTCAAAATAATAGAAACTTGTCGCGCATCTTGGTCTCACCGTATAAGAACTTTGCTCATCTATATTATCGACTCCTTTTGCACTTTCGTTAGTTCGATGAAGATCTTCATTGTCACCAGACCCATAATCTTCAGGTACCTACACACGACGACAGAAGATAAACGCATTTTCGACATAGAGCATCGCTAGAAGAAAAACCACGACATACCTCGTTAAGAGATGAACTCGTTGAATTGTTAGCGTGATTTGATTGAACTACATCGAGCCTCTCGCGTTCGGACGCTAATCGTTTCTTTTCTTTCTTCGACCTACATATCCAAAGAAACAGCAATAAATTGGCAAGTGATGCAAAAAAACGACGACAAAAATATGTCATGACGTGTAAGACAAGACGAAAAATAAGTAACTCGTAAAGTACACGACTTGCATATACAGCGAGATTTTAAACTTGGATGCAAGGATAGTTCAAAATATAAAAAAAAAACACTGCCTTTTGACTCGTAGTTTGAATCAACCATAAAATGTTTCATACATTTATTTCATTTTCCCATTAACTTCCATTTCATTTTGATTTATTCATCATTACGTAAACATCCGTTGACTTTCATGGTAAATTGAAACATTTTAGATAAAACCTGTTACAAGTTGGAGTCTAAACAACCAGTTGTTGTTTTTTGCCTAATGCCTACTTTATTTTTTAGGCTTGGTGGAGCGCTTATCCGTTGAAAACGAAACGAGTCGCTCATCAAAACATATTTGGGGGGTGGGGGTAGGCACATGAAACAGCAAACTCTTTTCGATAAGTCAAAGTCACCCGGAAACTTTGCATTAAAAACAAACTATCTTACCACTTCAATTCGCTCTCGAGTGTTTGGACTTTTTGTAGAAGGAACTTGTTCTCCTCTTGCAGTGTCTTTAATTGAACTGAAACAGTGAATTGAGCGGTTGGTTTAGGCAGAAGTAGCACAAACCATGAGTAACTAGATTAAACTGGTTTATGAACAAAAAATAGCTTAATTGCCTTTGTAAACAGTGGCAGACACTAAATGAAATATTGGGGAGAGGGGGCTCGTCTCAAGACATGAGATTTCTAGGGAGATCGCGGAGCATGCCCATAGGCATACTTTTCAAATTTGATCTCTAGAAATTTAATATAAGGATTCCTACACATAATCCAACACACACAAGGTTTAATGCATCTGCTGGTACGTGTGCACTACAAATAGTCATTATTTAACATCACATTTATGTGATGTAGGTGTGACTTGAAGAAATTGGAGTAAAATTTCAAAATTATTGGGGAGCTCAAACCCCCTGCCCCCCGGGCTTGTGTCCGCTACTGCTTGTAAACAGCAAAACGAATCTAAAAGCAAACTGACTACATGATGATCGACGACAATGTCAGTGTCGTCCATAGGAATGTTGGTGATTCAGTGAATGATTTTCGACAACGGCAGGCCGGTCGTCTCAAGAAATGTTGCTGATTGAGTGAATAAAAGACGTTGCGTGATGGAAACAAGCGGAGGTGAACAATGTTAAGCTCTGAGCAAACTGTCCTTTCTAGAGATCCAGAAAAAACATCGTCTTTTATTGATAGAGAAATACAGGATGAAGCTTAAAGTGAAAGACTGTGTTTACGCTTCATTGATGTGTAAAAGATCCAGCAATGGTAAAATAATTCTGACGTGCCACAACAGATATACAAGATAATGAAAAACCTATGTTTTTCGACGCCTTCTCTGCACTGATTGCTGCTTGTTGCTGCATGTGTTTAGCCGTACTCTTCGCCGACTCCGCGGCACGATGTTCAGCGGTCTTTTCCACTTCAGACAGGAGGCGACTTCGTGAAAGCCCGCCAATCTGTCCTGGAAACGATACGTTTGATGAAGTAAGAATTAAAAAGATGCAGCGTTCGAAGAAACGAAACGGACATCCGTTTACTCACTATGCAAGTTGGCAATCGTCTCTTCTCGTTCTCGGGCGGTATCTTGCTCTTCCACAAGTTTATCTGGAGCAAGGAAAAACAGAGAGAAAAAATAAAGAAAAGGGAAACACACTCCTCACAGACAACAAAATTCAGCGAGAAAAAGTATTTTAAACTGACCTCTCAGAGTCAGAATTTCTTGTCTCACTTCAGTCGCTTTGCTCTCGGCCGTTTGGAGTTGCTCTGAAAAGGATATTTAAGAAAACTTGTTGATCGCTGGATACTAGAGGAGACAGAAAAGCACGACGAGTGTTTGATCTTGACTCAGGCGAAATAAAAGTTTTACCACGAAGTTCTTGGATGGTTTTCTCTTCAGTACCAGAGTCACTATCAGATAAAGCTGAAACACACATTATAAATTTCTAATTTTTCCCATATGCCAAATAAGTATCATCGAATCTTATTTTTTCATTCTCGTTGTGCTATCGAATCAATGCACCCTATTCGTTTGGTCATTTATCTTATTTCCAATGGATCCTCCCTAATTTATTCGTCCCTATTCGTTCAATCTAATCGACCCGTTCCATCTTCCAATTTCATGCATGTTAAAGATACGCGTACCTGAGATAGTGTAATTCTTACTGGAAACAAGCTCTTTATAATTGGACATCTCATCTGAGAGAGAAAAGAAAAGCGCTGTGCAAAAAATAATGGTGGTCATAAACCTGGTCTGAATGAAATGCTTACTTTTGATGAACTGAATGTGTCTCATGCACTTCAGTACGATCACCTCTGAAAATGTAAAGAAAACTTTGGGTTTTGGAGAAGTCACTTGAGAGGATGTTTCGTTTTGTTTTGTTTTTTTTTGGTAGGATACGATGAAGACCACAGACTACATTCCTTTTTTATATTCCACAAAAATACTAGAATAAAGGCTCTGTTCATGATTGTGACATTTGCAATAAAATATAAGAGGAAACTTTACTCGAAATTGATTGGTCGTTTTCGGTACATTTAATCCCACAATGCACAGACAAAATGTGTACGGAGAAAATTTTGAAATACATTGAATTTCTGTAATAAACGGCGAAGGTAATATTTGTCTCGTCCTTTTCCTCTCACATTATTGTAAGTAATAGCATAGAATTCCGTCGAATCAATGGAAAACCCTCGTTCAAGTCTTTTTCCACATTGTGTGTTCGAAACCACGGTATTGGAGAACATGGCGCAACAACATCAATTGCCGCATATACGAGCGTTCGAAAATGAGAAAAATTGAACGTGAAAGCTACTCGAAAGAAAGACTTGTATACGAACCGATCTGTCGAGTTTCGACATTGTTCTCGAGGAAAGAGGAATAATCAGTTCCGTCGTTCTGGCCATTAAAGCTACACAGTTGGTTCTTCACATTTTGAAGTTCAGCTGTAAAATAAAAACTCGAATTATATCATCAACAGGCATAAAATACATACAAAATTAAATATAAATAACTAGACAATTTAAATACCTTCTAAGTCATCTAGCATATCAAGATCGTAGTTCGTGCCTTCATTCAAGCCTAGAAAATACATTTGGATGAAACATGAACTAGAAATGCTATAACATATTCATATTCGAAGGATGGAAAAACCAATACTTATTGTTTATTGAAAAAAATAACGAACTTAGCTGGAACACATCAAACACATTGTTCGGGAAATCGAATGTTTTATAATTCTTTAATGTGTAGGCATATAACTGTGTTTATTTCGTCTATAAGTGCCTAGCTTGCGCCATAATAGCAGCAATTTATTGCACCACTTATTGCAGCAAGCATGAAAGAATCGTTGCATGAACTGTAAATCCATCATAAATCAAATGGAAAAGGCAAATCAAAATGACAGTCAGTTGTCACCAAGCACCTAAATCATTGTACATACCTTGAACGTGATTGGAGATATTCTCCTGAATGTCATCTTCATTTACTGAAAACGGAAAAGTGAAATTGTTCACGGCACTTTACGAGCGTATAGTGTAAACCGTCCTCCTCGTTCTGCTCTTACCAATCAGACTATTTGAAGCGTCGTCTTCCTTATCGAGATCGTCAACTGCTCGGAGATGACAACACATAAGCTGCTCTATAGCATATGGAAAAATTTTAAATAGATATTCGTCAGACTGAAAAGAGCTCAAACTGAAAACCCCGCAAATTATGTAAGCTGTACGACAAGTACGACCGTTTTACCTTGCTACATAAATTATAACATGTGACCTAACATATCCTAACTGAAGTGGTACTACAGGTATGACCGTGTTCAATATGATACACACATAATCAACATGTGACCCTGCATACTCAACCTGAAGTGTTACTACAAGTACGGCCGTGTTCAAAGTGGTACGTATACTAACAACACGTGACCTAACATATTCTACCTGAAGTGGTACTACAGGTATGACCGTGTTCAAAATGATGAGCATATAATCAACACGTGACCCAACATATTCTACCTGAAGTGGTACCACAGGTATGACCGTGTTCAATATGATACACACGCCATCAACATGTGACCCTGCATATTCTACCTGAAGTGGCACTACAAGCATAACATTGTTCAAAATGGTACACACATAATCACCTTGTGACCGCAGATCAGTGCTTGTGACCCTACATATTCTACCTGATGCACGAAAAATAACTACACACTTCTACTGACCTTCAGTTTGGTCGATTTCGACTCGCAAATGTTCCAACTCTTTTTCATATTCAACCAACTCATCTGTAAAAAATATATATATTATACTGAAAAGTCCACTGAAAACAACAACCTTTCCAAAACATCGTAAATTTTATCACGTTATGTTCATGTTAAAAACTTCAACATACTTTTCAAAATTGCAAGCTCCCCGTCATTATCCTCATCATTTTGCTCGTAATTATTAACCTTGCCTGCAATATCAAAGTAATTTGAATGGCAACGTGCCAGGTGAATCATCTGGAAAATCATTCGTTTAAAAGAAGGTTTCATGAATGACTTGATGGCAAATTCGCAAATGATTCTAACTAGGCATGCGCACACAGAAAACAAATTATTGCAGCAAGCATGAAAGACTCGTTACATGAACTGTAAATCCACCATAAATCTAATGGAGAAGGCAAATCGAAATGAAAAATTTGTGTATTGCACGAGATCTTGTATTTACAGTACCATTGATCTCGTTGACACGATCCTCCTTGGATTTTGACTCCTCTCTCAATCCGTGAAGTTTATCTGGAGATGTTAAGAGATATTAGAGTGATTTAGCAAACACGACGTTTCATCTAAGACGTCGTCAAATTTTCGCGAGGGATCTGGGTCTAGGATACCACCAAGTCGTAAAGTATTTGTGATTTAGCAAACCTTTTGTAGGACTTCGTCAAAGAATAGTATGAAACAAGTTTCATCCATTTCGGCATTTTCCTGCTGGATCGTTTTTTCAATCATCATTTTAAACTAATTTTTTGATATGAAATACGTATATACTGCAGTATATTTATTTCAAAAAATATGTAAATAGAAGCAAAATCATCGACATGCGGCTTCTTGACTGAATTGTTTTGACTCCGAGGAAACCCCCGATATCAGAGCAGGCCCCGCGATGTTTATTTGGTTTTTTTTCACGCTTCAGGAAACAAAACATTTGCAGTTTTTACGTAGATGAGTATATGTAGGCCTATATAATCTTTCAAGATGCAAATATCTGAGATATATACGCATTTCTGTCTTCACGACGACTACGATGTTTTCACGTCGTAGTGGTCAGCACGACTGCCGTCGTACATTGAACCGGAAGTAGCTAAAAGGCGCATACCACGCCATTTCTAAGACGTCTTAGACGGAACGTCGTGTCTGCTGAATCACTCTATTATATCGTCACAGCCCTATCTCAAAAATTCACTTTTTCAACTGTCCCGTAATGCTTTCCCATATTATTTATGAATAGTTCAGTCCGAAGTGTTGTTTACGAAACTATGACGACGAGAACAAGAGCGTATTATACAACAATAGAGATGGAGGAGGAGATAGGGGAATGAGGAAAAGAGGTATGCAATGCAACACCAAAGCAGATGTATAAAATTGTATTTTTGAGTTTGATGATATGAATGAACGAATAGATCAGTTGGAATTGGGTTTTTCAACAACGTTAAAAATTTGGATTCGGCTCAGCAAAACACTCGTTCCACTCGAATGAGCTTCACAGCTGCATGCAAACAATGGAAGTAAACAGCTACGTAAGTACCTTTTAAAGTCTGAATCGTCTCTTCAACCGAACATAACTCTTCGGAGTCACCTTGAAAAAAAGAAAGCCAACAGTGAAATCGTATTTGCAATGCTCTCAAGTTTAAAAAGTTTTCAGCCTCGACAAGAAATGAAAGTTTGCTTTTTCTGCACGGTCATATAGCCGTTAAACGTGATGTTTGTGACGTGGACAACCCGCCTTGCTATGCCGAATTTTCTGTGTTCACTTACAGAGAAACAACAGATTTCGGAAGAACTGAAAAATGACAATGCTCTAAAGTTTACGTAGAAGGACTGAAACTCGAGGACGAGCTACGCTACTGTGTGCACACATGTTAAATACAGCTCCACATACCATTCAGAGATTTGCGATCGCTCTCCGAACTCCCTTTGGCCGAATCTTTTCGTTTATCCATTTGCGCTGAAATCAATAAAACATCAAGTAATTCAAATGCCATACAGTATACACTCGGTTGTAGCTGCAAGGCCTTTAACCGTGAACCACGTCTAAATAATAAATTTGACGCGCCGGACTAACATTCAAAAATGTTTAATGTAAGATGTTAGACGTCTGAACCACGGTGATATACGTGAAATGGATATTAACTATTTATGATTTTCATCAATCATTCGTGCAGCATTCTTGACGATAATGCGTCAGTGTTAGCCTCGTTTCCACGAAGATCAAGCGATTAACAGTAATAACAAAGAAGATGGCTGGATTTGGGAGATGTCATCCGTGCAACTTCAAGCTATAACTTCTTGGAAGGATTTCGAAGATTGTTTTTTTGATCCATTGAACTAAAATACGCGGAACGCTACCTGTAATAGAAAAGCCTAATAATTTTATGAAGACAAATCTTACACCCAGACACGCGTGTGTAGTTCAATCAATTTTCACTCCGCGAGAGAATCTCGAAACACTAAACACGTGTGTCTGGGTGTAATCTCAAGTGTCTGGGTGTAAGATTTGGCTTCGATTATTTACTTCAGGAGCGTTCCAAGTATTTTAGTTCAATGGTTTGACTAGCTTCTTGCCATGAAAATGATGAAAGTAATCTTCTAAATGTTGAAATAGATTATGGCTTCGCACAATTTTACAAGTGTGAAATTCAAAATATATTAAATATTGACAACGCCACATGTAAGGCAGTTGTCGTTGTTTTATTGAGAGCCCAGAACGAACAATTTGTTCACCAAGAGTTGAGAAATTTCTTAAAATTGTTTATATCTCCAAATATTGTTTTCGATTTCACACCAAATTAAGAATTCCAACACTTTTACGCCTGAAGTTTCAACTCTTGCCAATTCCTCAAAATTTTTAATGTCTCAATGGATCGCGGAAAGGATCTGTAATTTCAGGTGACATTTGCTATGCACATGCACTGAGGCAAATAGACAGCTGAATATTTATTCGACTTTCTCCCACCTCCTTACCCGCTGGAGATTCAAGTCTGACTAACGTAATATTTCAGATTTCATCAAAATATAATTTATGCAATGAATTAATTCGAATTGCATGCATAAACATCATGTTCCAGACAATGTGCATACGTAATAGTCTTCAGATATATAATGGACTTTTTAGACTGATATGCATTTTATCGGCTTCATTTGCTGTACGTCAATAAATATGATAACTGTAAACTGACTGAGCAACACCGGTAAATATTATGTTGGACCAACAATCGCTTTGCACAAGCAAGGCCTTAGAGACAGGTTGCAAAAAGAAAGAAATTTTCTGAAATAATATATTATACTATTTGGGAAGGAAAACAAGGGTATTTTCATCGAGGGATGTTAAAAATTTTTGTTTACTGTTTAAGAAATATACAAAAATATATTCAAAACATAGCTTAACTCAATTAACAATTTAACACCAGATGCTTTCAAAATTTCTTGTCCGCGAGCAACAGCCAAAGCATTTTAATTCAATTGAGCAGAATTAGCTTGTCGGTGAACAAGAAATCAATGAATACAATTAGCTTCTCGGTAGTAGGATTCCGAACAGATTTCAAACTTCACTTCAACAATTCGTTTACTCTTGCAACAACAAAAGCCAGAAAACACTGGCACAAAAATTTGCTCACGGGGAACTTGCGATAACTACATATAACTATAAGTTACAGATATACGTACATACCACGCATTGCTAGTAACTGCTCCTTTCTGAAATCGCACTCGGCTTGCATGGATTCGAGCTAGGAAAAAATATCATTGCACCGTCATTCTCAAGCGCTTATAGCGTGCGTTCTATAATTGATCATCAACATAAGATGACGCCCGGCATGCAAAGCTTCGATAGCCGCCAAAATAACACAAGGAACTGGAGAAAATAAATTCATCGTGTTAAATGTTTGTTCATCAAAAATAGACCTCAGCAACCCTCTCGCAGATGGAAACACGAGCTGACTTTGGACTTTGAATGTCACATGGTCATTGCGGCAGTTTCTTGAAATAATTATTCGCCCAAATTGGCAAGAAAATTCACGACTTTGAAAACAAAGGTTTCTGTTATTTTCCCCGCGAAAAGTTGTAACCTAGAGACACAGAGACTTACTCGAGATATATATTCGAGTTCTTTTTTTGAAGCTTTCGCTACAGCCTCCTTCGCATCAGCTTTCTCGCCGCTCATCTGCAATGTATGGCAAGTGATGTTGAAGATTCGGATGTGACTTTTTTCGGAAGTCGATACACAAAATATTCCGAAAATAATCAATCCGACGACACGAGAGATACAAAAGACAAAATGCTAATGGTTCCAAAATGAGGTAAAATACATTGGCAACGATTATAAAATCATACCTGTGTCAGCTGGTTTCTCAGATCATTCATTTCGTCCAATCTCTATACAAGAAACGAGAAAATCACTCATTGACGACAAAAACAGCAGACTAGATTATCATGGAAAAGCAAAAAGTAAAAGCGACAAGAACATTGTTTAAAACAAACATATTGTAACAAGGAAGAATTTTCAAATTTTCACAGGGTGTCTGTGAGTGTAAGTGTATGCCAATAATTCGGGGGCGAGGTACATATTCTTTTAAAAAATGTTGAGGGTTTTTAACTAACCTGACCATACTGCGTTGATAAATCTTCCAGTTGTTTTTGAGCTTTCGCGTAAAGAGTTTGATAATGGCTGCACTCGTCCTCTGCATTGTTGTAAGACTTCTACAGATGTAAAAAGAAATTCGTTGATGAATTTGGCAAGCTGAATAACTTATCATTAAAATAAAAATACATTATTTACCAAATAGATTAGCTACATCTGAGTGTTTTCTGTTCGGTTGTACGTAAATAAACGGTATGACATCGTTTGTGATAAGAACAAAAAGTGATCACTATTGGCTATCTTAAGTCACGTGTTAAAATGTGATAACCAGACAGAATAAATAAGCGATATCTGATCAATTTCTTTAAGAATCCGTTATCGAAGAAGCACAAATCATCGATAGAAAACCATTTTTCTTTTTTCTTTTTGCTAAAACATACGTCAACCGCCTCACTTTGGTCGTTTTCAATATCTGCAGTTGCTCATTCATAAATAAATCCAGGTCAATATTCAAATAATTTCGCGATTCGTAAGTAATTTTAAAACAAGAAATTTTCCGTAACGTCTTTTGCGCGTCTGTCCTCTTATAGATAATGACTCTCGACCAATAATGAAAACTTAAGCTCTTAACACAAGTGACGATACTTACTTCAAGAATCGTTATTCTCTCGATCGCTTTGAGCTTATCCTCCGTAACTCGACGAAGTCCTTCCTAAATATATAGGAATGTAGAAAAATGAATATCCTATCTTGGGGCAGCAGTTTTTTGAGGTCACTTCCGACTATGGGGGAGGGGGCTCACAAAATTTAGCGTTATCAACGATTTAATTGTTTCAAGATTTAATGTAAGTGGATTTTCAAATCACACTTTACAGTTTACGACCTTTGCAGCCATTTCATATTTGTTTTTATCTTCGTGGAGTCTTGTGATTTCTTGTTTCAATTCGTCTTCGGTGCAATTCTAAAAGTGAAAAATCACCAGATTTTCGTGGGTAATTATAAAATAAACACAATGAAACGCGTGCGTTGATTGGTCTAGAGCCGTGCCCGCATTAGCCTTTGCAAAACACATCTGAGCTCAACCAATCAAATCGATAAAACAATCAATCGGTCAAAGAGAATTTAGTAATCGATCATGAATAACATTTTAGAGGAAAAATCAAATTGTTTGTCTTTTTCGCATACTCTCGGGGATGTGCAACCCTCGACTTTCGGTCTCGGGCTTGCACTGATCTGCTCTCAAGTTCTCCCAAAGGACTCCTCGGTTTGCATAAGCCCGTGCAAACACAGTAACACTTTTGTGTTAAATACAACCACGCAAAGCAATACGCAAATATCGTCTTATCCCCAAAAAATAATTAATCGTTGTAAGAACAACAAAAATGTCAAATTTTCTTAAATATAAGTACAGCAATATAGCTCCTTTCAAGTTATGTACAATTAGTTTCAAATTTAATAACAAATTTTCTTTTGAACGTCACTATTAAAATGCATACATATGGAGCTTTTGGTATTTTTTTGGATAAGCAAACAGAGACTTTAAAGGGCATATGACTCGAAAATTGAGCAATTTATATTACATTTTCGTCGAGCATAACTTTGAAAATCACAGCGCATCCTGTAATACAGTTTATTCATATCATTTTTCATTTTCAAGATATTGCAGTTTATGTAACGTATGCTTTACAAAACTTTTGACCTCGCATTGCATATTGAGAATTTTGAAACGGCAGGTTTACTTGTTGATATGCTACTTCAACCGAGTAGATTTCCCTTCATTAATGGTATTAAATATTTCTTTATCGCTTGCAGCCAAAAGTAGCAGGAAAAGTAAAGGATGTTTGAAACTTCGCAGCGACTCATTGTGCAAAACGACGTAGAGAGTTGTGTGAATCGGACATCACAAAAATTTCAATATCTTTAGAATAAAAAGAGATATGCACAAACTGTTTTAGAAATATAGTAAAAAACAAATTCAGAAAAAACAAGACATCTTGAGATTGCAAAATCTGAATCAAAACAAGACGAGAAGTGAACTGTAAATTTTCGACTTTATTTCAAAGTCATCCTCAGACAGAATGATGTTGAATGATGATGAATTCTATCTGAGGAGAGACTTTGAAATAAAGTCGAAAATTTACTGTTCACTTCTCATCTTGTTTTGATTCATATTTTGCAATCTCAAGATGTCTTGTTTTTTCGGATTTTGGTTTTACCGTAATTTTTAAATGTCGGCTGGTCATGGTTTTGTTTTAGAAAATACACTGTCATTTTCAAAGTTCTGTTGAATGAAAATGAAATTCAAATAATAAAACATTTGAGTCATATGCTCTTTAAGGTCAATAGTTTCATGTAAAACACAAGCTGGTTTGTCAAGTAATAACGAAATAAAACTTGAACTTAAGACATGGTGTTTGTTTAACACCTACATGTATATAAATTGAGTTGTAGTTGTACCAACCTTTGTGACAATATCCAAATGGTTTTCAAGTGTCTCTAGCCTCGTCAAAAGTTTATCTTCTTGAATTATACTCTAAAATAAACACAGCGTCGATTGGAGATGTAAAAAACTTATTGTAATAAGAAAAATGGATGATTGTGTATACATAGATAAACACCTCAAACGTTTCACATGACAGATGATTGTGAATACTTAGATCAATACCTCAAACGTTTCACTGACAGATGAATGTGAATACTTAGATCAATACCTCAAAGGTTTCACAGACAGATGATTGTGAATACTTAGATCAATACCTCAAATGTTTCACTGACGGATGATTGTGAATACTTAGATCAATACCTCAAACGTTTCACTGACGGATGATTGTGAATACTTAGATCAACACCTCAAATGTTTCACTGACGGATGATTGTGAATACTTAGATCAACACCTCAAACGTTTCACTGACGGATGATTGTGAATACTTAGATCAATACCTCAAATGTTTCAATGACAGATGATTGTGAATACTTAGATCCATACCTCAAATGTTTCACATGATCGTGAATACTTAGATCAATACCTCAAACGTTTCACTGACGGATGATTGTGAATACTTAGATCAACACCTCAAATGTTTCACTGACAGATGATCGTGAATACTTAGATCAACACCTCAAATGTTTCACTGACAGATGATCGTGAATACTTAGATCAACACCTCAAATGTTTCAATGACAGATGATTGTGAATACTTAGATCAACACCTCAAATGTTTCACTGACAGATGATCGTGAATACTTAGATCAACACCTCAAATGTTTCAATGACAGATGATTGTGAATACTTAGATCAACACCTCAAACGTTTCACTGACGGATGATTGTGAATACTTAGATCAATACCTCAAATGTTTCACTGACGGATGATTGTGAATACTTAGATCAATACCTCAAACGTTTCACTGACGGATGATTGTGAATACTTAGATCAACACCTCAAATGTTTCACTGACGGATGATTGTGAATACTTAGATCAATACCTCAAACGTTTCACTGACGGATGATTGTGAATACATAGATCAACACCTCAAACGTTTCACTGACGGATGATTGTGAATACTTAGATCAATACCTCAAACGTTTCACTGACGGATGATTGTGAATACATAGATCAACACCTCAAATGTTTCACTGACGGATGATTGTGAATACTTAGATCAACACCTCAAACGTTTCACTGACTGATGATTGTGAATACTTAGATCAATACCTCAAATGTTTCAATGACAGATGATTGTGAATACTTAGATCCATACCTCAAATGTTTCACAGACAGATGATCGTGAATACTTAGATCAATACCTCAAACGTTTCACTGACGGATGATTGTTAATACTTAGATCAACACCTCAAATGTTTCACTGACAGATGATAGTGAATACTTAGATCAACACCTCAAATGTTTCAATGACAGATGATTGTGAATACTTAGATCAACACCTCAAATGTTTCACTGACAGATGATCGTGAATACTAGATCAACACCTCAAATGTTTCAATGACAGATGATTGTGAATACTTAGATCAATACCTCAAATGTTTCACAGACAGATGATCGTGAATACTTAGATCAACACCTCAAATGTTTCACTGACGGATGATTGTGAATACTTAGATCAATACCTCAAACGTTTCACTGACGGATGATTGTGAATACATAGATCAACACCTCAAATGTTTCACTGACGGATGATTGTGAATACTTAGATCAACACCTCAAACGTGACGGATGATGAATACTTAGATCAATACCTCAAATGTTTCACTGACGGATGATTGTGAATACTAGATCAATACCTCAAACGTTTCACTGACGGATGATTGTGAATACTTAGATCAACACCTCAAATGTTTCACTGACGGATGATTGTGAATACTTAGATCAATACCTCAAACGTTTCACTGACGGATGATTGTGAATACATAGATCAACACCTCAAACGTTTCACTGACGGATGATTGTGAATACTTAGATCAATACCTCAAACGTTTCACTGACGGATGATTGTGAATAGATCAACACCTCAAATGTTTCACTGACGGATGATTGTGAATACTTAGATCAACACCTCAAACGTTTCACTGACGGATGATTGTGAATACTTAGATCAATACCTCAAATGTTTCAATGACAGATGATTGTGAATACTTAGATCCATACCTCAAATGTTTCACAGACAGATGATCGTGAATACTTAGATCAATACCTCAAACGTTTCACTGACGGATGATTGTTAATACTTAGATCAACACCTCAAATGTTTCACTGACAGATGATCGTGAATACTTAGATCAACACCTCAAATGTTTCAATGACAGATGATTGTGAATACTTAGATCAACACCTCAAATGTTTCACTGACAGATGATCGTGAATACTTAGATCAACACCTCAAATGTTTCAATGACAGATGATTGTGAATACTTAGATCAATACCTCAAATGTTTCACAGACAGATGATCGTGAATACTTAGATCAACACCTCAAATGTTTCAATGACAGATGATTGTGAATACTTAGATCAACACCTCAAACGTTTCACTGACGGATGATTGTGAATACTTAGATCAATACCTCAAATGTTTCACTGACGGATGATTGTGAATACTTAGATCAATACCTCAAACGTTTCACTGACGGATGATTGTGAATACTTAGATCAACACCTCAAATGTTTCACTGACGGATGATTGTGAATACTTAGATCAATACCTCAAACGTTTCACTGACGGATGATTGTGAATACATAGATCAACACCTCAAACGTTTCACTGACGGATGATTGTGAATACTTAGATCAATACCTCAAACGTTTCACTGACGGATGATTGTGAATACATAGATCAACACCTCAAATGTTTCACTGACGGATGATTGTGAATACTTAGATCAATACCTCAAACGTTTCACTGACGGATGATTGTGAATACATAGATCAACACCTCAAATGTTTCACTGACGGATGATTGTGAATACTTAGATCAACACCTCAAATGTTTCAATGACAGATGATCGTGAATACTTAGATCAATACCTCAAACGTTTCACTGACGGATGATTGTGCATCATTGAAGATTTGTTGCAAAGACATAAATTTATTTGACAACACTTCTTGGCGATGCGATGTTTCCTTCAGTAGGAAGAGGTAAAATAAAGTTGAATTAGCAAGTTCTTGCATACAGAAACTCACACATCGAAAGAAAATTTCTTAAGATAGATTGCACACATTAAGTTCTATGCAAATGTAAAGCAAGACAATTGTTAAGAGCGATCATGACCTGAATGTACTGCGCCAGCTGCCATAGATTGTAGGACTGTGAATTAGTAGTACCAACCTAAAACAACGTGGGAAACAGTGTTTTCAACATAAACAAGGCAATAGCATTTTGAAGTGCTTTGTGAAGCTGCAAAACATGAAGCTTTTGTCATTCCCTTGCTACACTGTAGAAGTGGAATGGCTTAACCCATTTAGAGATCATTGTTGCACATGCAAGCAACAATGAAAAATGGAAATGAAACTTAATTAAATAGTGCTGTGCATCGAAGCCGGAGGTCGAAACGAAAACTCTGGCAGTGGCATTTCATACATGTCTAACTAAGTAAATGTCCAAAGTCCACAAAAAATACAGCTAAATACTAAGTTATTGTTGATAATAAAATGAAAAACATCCACAGAAATAGAGTATGTTATGTATGACAGATAAAACAACGCCTTATTTTATTGACAACTAGATTAGCCGAGAGTGACCATTTCTTAAATAAAGACACAGTGATTCTGATCCGTGATCTTCTGCCTAATATTTCAAGTAAAACCTTGTTTCCATTTCGACAAAGAGTTATTTAATTAATTTTTTTAAACTTCATGAATTTTTGAACACGTGAACTTTCTACTAAAGCTGAAGCTTGTTTTAGCAGGAGCTAGAGCTTTTTAGCACATGTTTTTTAAAAATGGAGCTTAAGTTTTTTTTGTAGAAAGAGCCAGAGTTTTTAGCTGGAGTATGATTTTATCGGCCATATCCAGAGCTGGATAAAAAAGCTCTAGAGTTTGCACAGCACTACAATCAACGCGTTATGTATGTCAGCCAGAAGGTTTGTCAATCTCAAGTTCTGTAACACAGACCATGCACAAGGAGTTATATCAAGAAAGTGTGCAGGGTGGAACACCATTCACAACAAATGCGACTTAAGTATGGTTCTTACTAATCCTTTAGTTGCCACTCTTTCACATCAACAACAATCATAAACAAATTGCAACTCATTGACAAAAACTTTCTACCCCTAAAGGGTAAAGCAAATTCTTTTGCAAATGCATAATCTTGGTCCTGATATTACCAAATGCATTACCAAACATATTCAAAAAAACATTTGTAGCAATAATGGTGTATGTTATTGCTAATTCCCAATGACATCACAAGTACCGTAAATGATCCAATAGGCACCCCTTCAAAATAAATGCCTCATATCTATTAAACACCACTTCTTGGCGCATGAATTTGTATTAGATGCTTCTCTTTAATAAACACCTCATCTGTAATAGATACCCCCACCTTTTATAGTTCTAATAATGACTGCTTTTGTAGGTTGTTGATTGGGCATACAAGCCACATATTTCGTCTTAGTTTTGTTTTTATTTGTTGAAATTAAGGTATTAAAAATGATACTAGCACCTCTCGTTCATTAACAACCCCCCTTTAAGCCTCAAGCATATATCAGATCATTCACGGTACTTGAAAATGAAAGGATTGACTCACTTGAGATGTGGAAACTCGCATTGCTTCATTACCATCTGGAGTGAACAATGTCAGCGTTGCAATGATGCATCCGTGTGTCACTGTATTGAAAGCATTTGGTTGTAGTTACATGACAGCATCATAAGGTAATAATAGATGGAAATGTTGTACGGCTGAAAATTAACCTGCTCCTTTCTTGGAGTTCTCAACAACCTCAACACCAAATTGGACAATATCACCAGAGAATATTTCTTTGGCATCACTTTCTTCTGCACCCTTGCTGAGACGAACATTGTTTATAAACGTACCATTGCTACTTTTAGTGTCTTGCAAAAAGAACTAAATATACAAGAGAATAAGAATTAGCAAAACTTTTATGAAGTCAATACGTGTCAATCGGGACCTTATGTACCTAAACTCCTAGTCACATCAGAAGCGATCAGATGTTTGAGCTTTAGCCTTTATACAATTCACTCAAGTGAAATCTTGGTTATTTTAATCAAGTGTATGAACAACAGTTCATTCCAGTACAAGACATTTCAGCCAAAACTCATTAATCATTTCGAACAAAGTACTAAATATACGATGATTCCGGTCGAAGTACAACAAATCTCCAAGAACAATGTATTCAATAAACAACACAAAAGAAAGATCGGAAACGCAGACCATGAACCCAACAATTGATTGACCATGACAAAGAAATGTCATATCAAACTTCTCACTGCACTTTCGAACTCAATTCAAAACTTGTCAACAATAATGTAAAATTTCAAGACGAGGCACCGAATTTAACAGACATTCGTATAGAAAGAGCTAATTTATCTCATTTAAAAGGGATACACACAAATACTTTGTTTACATTAACTTTGGCTCTCTCTCGCGTGATACGTTAGCGAACTTTGTAGTAATTTATAGTATCAAGCATTATTTCATGATGAAATACGCCACTTTTGAAGGAGAAATGAATATTCAGTTCACCATGAATATCTCGAGTAGTATACTAAGACTAACCTTGCCTCCTTCGTACCAGACGATAGCATGATTTCGAGATAAAACTTTGCAGTCAAATATAAGATTGTTTGACGCGGACTTTAACTTCGCAACAGAACGACCGATTTTCACCGACTCGGTGAGAAGTACACGTCGCTCTTCGAAGTCTTGCGAATTGGATCGTGATGTGAATATCGCAACGGCCATCGTCTTGTCATTTTTGCATTTTAAAACGTTTCCTTCTAGCAAATTTCACATAAATAATCGCAAAGTGGGTAAAAAACTAAAAACTCACGAATCACAATATCGCTATACGTCAAATGGCGATACCGACAACACTCGTAAAACGTCGACCGAACTGTCACAAACAGATAATTAAATAGTATATATCATTGATTTCTATATTAAATTAAATGGACCAAGGAAAATGCTGAAGAAAGAGGTCAAGACATGGTTCAAAATCAAGGTTTGCTGAAAAAATGAATGAGCTGAAAAAATGAATAAGTTTGGTTAGGACTTAGAGTTTAGGCATTTATAAAGCAAAAAAGCTCAGTGTAATAAAGAATTGTTTGTTATAATTCAAACTAGAGTTAGGATTTTGTATGGTGATAATCTGATGGATGTAATCGATTACACAATTACAATGTAATCAATTACAATTTTATCCATTACACATTACAATGTAATTGATTACATGATTATAATTTTATTGATTACACAATTACAATGTAATCAACTTACACCATTACAATGTCATCACAAACAAGCTTTTCCTTCTAGCTTTGCAGCTTCAGCCTTAAAACTTCAAAGCAACAAATGCATGTGAATCTTGGATCACCATCCATAGGGTTGTACCAAGTTTCAATTGTATTCAGATAAGGTAATGCTAAATTAAACTTGTCATGCACATAGTCATAAGCTTTCGTTGAATAGAACTTCAGGGTAAGAGCAAATGATCGTAGCTCACTAGGATACTCGATGCCTTTGTTATATTTATTGTCAGACACTAACTTATTATGTCACCTGGAACCACTGAACAATGCATTATTGAGAATTACTACTTCATCACAATTCATCAACCCATCCTCTTTCAAGCTACAAACAATTGAGATTAAGGTCTCAACCTTCTTATGCAACCTACTATTTTGAATCATACATGTCTTCAGTTTCTTTCTCATTGATTCAACTTTGTCAATGACCTCTTCCGATTGATGTTTTAATCAACAAGAAGATTAACAACTGAAAGTATGATAAAGTAAAGCAATGATTATTTTCTTTGATGCCTTTATTCTGAGTGAAACCAGCTGATATATTTTCAAAGCTTGAATGAAGACAATATTGTATACTTTCTGCATTTAAAATACATGATTGAATGCATGCTTCATTCAAAGAAATGTGCACTGCAAAGATTTTTACATTACCATCAGAATCATATGCACCCATAAACATTTACAGTCTGTAAGCATGTCATCTATCAGTTTGTAGCACCCATTATTTACAGTCTGTAAAGAAACACCATGGTTTTAAAATAACAGTTTGCAAGCCATTTTATCTTATAATTCATATTGCACATACCACAACATTTTCGAATACTGTAGGAATTGCATTACATGTTGATGGATTATATTATTATGACATGCATGATATGAATTATGAGCCCCAATCGAGAGCCCTCGACAATCATGGAGCTTGCCACTCCACTGTATTTTTCAAGTAGGGCATGTGTCAACGTCCATCTTTCAAAATAGAATTGTATACCCATGCGCAATAAATAGCTAATCGCATGCCCTTTAGAAATCATTGATCACCACACCATTTTGAACCCAGTTCTCAACTCGACCTGACATCTCAATGCAACAATGAAGGTGTTTGGTGGTGGTGGGGCTTGTTGTTCGAACGGCGTGCAAGCAGACAATCTCCAAAAAATTTCCAGCGATAAGTGTTCCGATTTCTTCAACATTATATTTACAGGCTAGGTTTTAACGCATGCTCGCGTTGTAAAATACCATCAGATAATTCTTGCAGAAGAACGAAGGGGAGTTATAAATAAAAATCCAACTCGACTAAATGAAAATTGATTTGTCAAATACAATGTCTATTAAATATCATCAACAAACGCGAGTTTCTTATTTACAATTGTACATATACATCTTTTTTGGCCAATATGTACAAGATGGGCGGAATAAATAAACTAACTATAATTTCAGAGTATCGAGCACACCATTCAAGACTATGAATAACCGAAGCATGCTTTCATCGATAAATGGTCACTGGGAAAATACTTGTTTGGGCAAGCGACTAACGCTTTTAAGGATTCCTCTTTCACATTCCGCAGTACCGCGTTTACCCCGAGTGTGGCCGAAGAATACCATATGTAGTCCAATGTTCCCTTCATAACCTCGAATCCATACAGACGAGGGAATTCTTTGTTCATCTGGTAATGAGTCAGCGACGGTTCCTTTCCCTACAGAAATCGACTTCGAATATTAAAAACGAACTTATTTGATCGTGAAGCAAAGAGCAGATAAAAATTATTTTACAACTTCAGTAGAATTGCTAACTTTATTCATTATGCAAATGACATCGTTGTGACAACAGGAAAACAATAACATCTTGGAGGTCATCAATTTTCCACATTGTTAGAACGTTTTATGCACAAATACAACAGTTCACTGAATACATGTGTAGATGAATATGTTTGTAAAGGTTTCAAAGCGAGATATTTTAATGCTAAACATCGACAAAAACAACATTTCCCAACGCTATTTATGAAATGTGATGTCATCCTTATGCTTGTCTTAATATCCACGAGTATATTGACAACCTCGATAATGCAATAAAACTTGAAAAACGAAGAATAATGTTCATGATTACGAAAAATCGGATAAGCTTTGGGCAGGGTAAAAGTTGAAAGAAGTTTTCATGTTACCCAAAACCTGGTCGCTTCTATTGACTGTAGCTTTATACATATAAATAAATGGCTAATTCCGACTAGAAAAAGGCGTAGAAGGCTCTAGAAATGGACTGGACTCTTCATACATACCAGAGCCGTTTTATACGCACTCTTTATGTCCCTCAACGGATGAGAAAGATACTTTCGTCCTTTTTCGAGAATTAGCGTTTTGATGTTGCTTGTCTGAAATCAAATAATCGGATGTGCAACATTATTAGTAACATTAAAAAAAACGGAAAGGAAAATTTCCCATTGGGAAGTTCTACAATTAAACAGGAGCCTGTTGCAGCACTGGATAGTGTTTTCTAGCTAGTGCATCTGTAGTTTTCTTTAACACAAAACTCTTATTAGGCGGAAAGATACGATGTAAACTTTACTAGAAATAAAAGAAAAAGTGAATTCAAGAGAAACGAAGTTTTCTTTTAGTGCACAACCATTTTTGACATTCTTGGCAAATCATTATCATGCGATGAATTTGGAAGTTTGTCATTCAAAAGCATTGTAAAATTGCATGAAGAGAAAATGCAATAGCAAAGTTGGAAAAAATGTATAGCAATAAATTTTGTATCATGGGCGCTGCAAAAGAAAAGTATCTAAAAAGTTTAGCAAAGGCGGTAAAGCTTAAACAATGTACAAAACTTGCAAACTCGAAGCATGAATATGTCATGTTTAGAACATACTACAAACAAATTACCTCAGATTTCTGGATGATTTGCGGGTACAGGTATTTGTTAGGATTCAGTTTTTCGATGTCTTCGTCAGATACGTTTCCGGTAGCGATGATATTGTACAGCGGGAAATTGGGATATGTATTAAAGTCGCCACTTATAATCCACGGAATGTTTTCATCTTTTCCATGGCCTTCTGACGTGAGAAACTCGTGAAGCTCTCGCAAGAAAACGGTTATTTGAAGAGCCTGTTTGTCCGGTTCTCGCCAGCTGTTAAACATCGAATGAAGATTTGCTATGAAGTGCATAATGATAAGATATGTTAAAGTCAAAGTACAAACAATACTAGCATTGAACATGTATTTACATTACTTAGGTTACCACAAAAAGAGCTGGTAATTGGAAACTAATGCAACGGAGACTAATGCAACGGAGCTAGTTGGATAGTTTGCACAAAAAAAGTTTGCAGGAATCGATTAAGGGTTTGACAAAGTCCGCAGTCATTTTAAAGTTCTTTTAAATAGCAAAACATAAATGAAATAGCAAAACTTCATCACTGGAGCGAAAGATCCGATTGCCTAAGTTTTAAGTTGAAACTCGAGTACACAGAGTCAGGACCTCTAATGTGTCAATTTTTATATGTGAAACCAATTAACATGCTAGCTTCTACGTAAAACATGGCCAACATTCTTTCGTTTATTGGAGAGAAAATGAAAGTTTTCTCATTCAAGGTTTCCATGCGCAGAGCTTCGACTTCAGCGTTCAGAATCAGTGCTCGTTGGACGAAAAAAATAATGAAATACCTACAACAATGGATCGCCCTGTCTTTCGGTCGGAAAAATGAGAAAACAGTACAATGCGTTCATTATGTTTGTTTTTGTCCACGAACTGATCCTCCTTAAAGATCTTTGACATCAACTTATTAAAGTGACGTGAGACGCTCTTTTCCATTTCAAATCTCTCCGTTTTATAGAACGTTGCCAGGCCATGTTGCTCTTCGTAATGCACCTTGTGGACACCTTGGAAGCCCAACTGACCTAACTCGTCCGCAAGCACCGAAAAATGAGACGTCTCGACTTCTTGCAAATTTATCAAGTCCGGTTCTAGCCATTTAAGCTGCAATCAGTAAATGTACATAGATCAGTTGGAAATGTAAACGCAGTTAACAATAAGAAAAACATAGGTATTTGTGGTGAAGGATATAGGGCAGGTCAGAGTACGTTATAGAAGCTCATTTCAACTTCAAAATAATTTAAGAACAACGTTGTTGGTGGCAAATTTCTTGAGAATATCTAAATTATTAACATGCTTGTGGCCAGGTTAGTAGAGTCCTGAGAAGGACTGTTGGTATTGATGTAGACTGACGTTTCGACAAACTTAGCGGTAGTCATGATGATGACTGAACACTGTGGAAGATTCAAGAAGTCTGAAGATGACTACCGCTAAGGTTGTCGAAACGTCAGTCTACATCAATACCAACAGTCCTTCTCAGGACTCTACTAACCTGGACGATCTTCATCCACAAACATGTTATGATACTCCCGGGTTCAAACCATTTACTTTAAATTGTTACCACTAAGACTTGCTGTTAAGTATTTTTTAATGGGAAATATATTTATATTAATGTATTCTGACCTTCCCTGTACCTGCTACTGGGTATTTGTTAAGTGATACTAAACACCACACTAAACGAAAGTTTCCACCGAGATATATATTGTTAATGAATTCTAAATGAACGAATTCCATATGATTTAACGCAGCATTAATTAGGCTTATGATAACTTGCTGCTAAATATCATAAGAAGATTGAGGTCACTTTGTGCTTTAAAAAAATGAGATATCGTTTCTAGAATTCAAAAACACCCTATTTCAAAATTAGTAATAAAGAGTAAGCAATCAGTTTCACTCACTATTCAGCAACATCATTTGTTGGTAACTGTCATCGTGTACAGCACTTTTCGCGCGGGTTTCATTCAAATAAGACTCAAAAGACAAGATCACAATAGCATCAACAGGTAATTAATCGGCAAAGGAAAACAAAGTACGCAATTATTTAACAAGTCCTTTTTTTCTCTGAGAGAATATCCACAAATTTATATCAAGAATGCAATAATTGCTCGGTCTATTAGATCTCACAGATTTACTAAGTTATAAAAATATTTTAATGCAAATCTTTAGCGTGCAGGTGACGTGGATAGTTTCGCCGAATCCTCAGTTAAATGTTAAAAATAAAGCAATCACTTTACCTCTTTCATGAGTTGCTTATGCCTTTGCGATGCTCTGACATCTGGTGCCTTTAATTTCTCCTCCATAGACAGAGGTAAGTAGCCATTTGGCTGTTGTCGAACGGGCCCATCCGCCAAAATATTGTACGTTACAAGACAAAATTCGTCATCCGTAAGTTGAAGCCGCTTTAAGGAACGTCTAAACACCGGCTCGCTCTTCAATAAATCCGAATAATGCACCTTTTTCAAAAGAAATAGAAGCACTACGATGAAGGAAAATAACAAAGTAAACGTCCTTTGTTATTTAAATTCGTGAAGACAACAAATAAATGGGACTTCGCGGCGGCCATATTTACACTGGCCGTGTG
This sequence comes from Xenia sp. Carnegie-2017, assembly GCF_021976095.1. Lineage (NCBI taxonomy): Eukaryota > Metazoa > Cnidaria > Anthozoa > Malacalcyonacea > Xeniidae > Xenia > Xenia sp. Carnegie-2017. The sequence goes on along the minus strand of NW_025813447.1, from coordinate 8,459,149 downwards.
AAAAATACGATGAACATGAAAGCCTGGGACTTCATCTTTAGTTTAAGAGCTGGTACGCGTAGCGTACATGCACGCATTGTAAAATTATTTTAAAACCATTACGCCTCGCGTTCAGGGGCATGTGTTTGAATCTTTGAGAGTACCAAGTCAACGAACGGTTTAAATGTACAGAACGTCGCAATATAAACTATAAAAGTGCAAATATACTAAAGTGTTAATTGGCCATATTACACCACATTTCTTCGCATTTAACTTGAGCAATTATTAAATTAAAATACATTAGCCAAGTAACGAATGCACGAGCAAAAATCTCATAAATAAAATGTGAGCTTTAGTCAAAATTATATGTAACATACATAAATAGCAGCTAATTTAAAATTTGGCGTCACAATTCGGCGCGCAATGCTTCTTTAAGGTCTTTTTCGTCATCGTCTTCGCTATTCTGACCACTCTCACTATCATCTTGGTCTTTCTCATCGCTATTTTCATCACCGTGTTCAACGTCATCACTTGCATCGTCATCACTTGCATCGTTTTCACTTACGTCATCATCTTCATCATCCTTCGTGACGTCATCGGAAGTTTCGTCTAAAATACCAAAAAGAAGTGGAAAGACCGATTGTTAAAAATGTATCAGAGATTTTAGTTTTTTTTATGAAGAGTAATTTACAGACAACGTCACGAAGGATGTCAAGATTAACACTGACAAACTGAGGCACTTTACTAATATATTCATGACGTAACATATTTACAAATTCTTAAACTATTTTTAAAGACTCTCTCAGCAAATTTGCACAATTAATCGCAGGTTTGAAGCTTAATTTTTCCATATGAACGTAAAGACTATCGTCAAGGTTTGTAAGGCATAAGAAGTGTGAAATGTTGAGTGTGAAAGCAATTGAAGCATCACATTAATACTTGATACTAATCCTCGCTCTCGTTAGATCTTCTAAGAGCAAATAAAACGGACAAATATAAGACAACAAGCGCTGCAACACCGCTGGCACTGCGTCTCGAGAACGCCCATAACATTAGAGCGAAGAACACGGCATACAGCAAAGAGCCCATTTTCAAATGCCACTCTTCTACAAATTTTCCTTTTTTCAAATCATCCAAACGTATTTCGTCTTCGGATTTCTTAGGTTTTTTCTTTTTTTTACCTTTGACGCACTTCCCATTTTTCTTCGTGTGGCCAGAGTCGCAAACACACGAGTAGAAACCAGGCATGTTTTTACAATGTTCGTTCTCCCCCGGACACAACTTCGTGTTTGTGCATTCATCGACGTCTAGTGTAATAAAGTGAGGTGTTTATGAATTGCCGATTTTAATTGAATGTGCAAACACACAAAGTTTCTCTAACAACAGCAATTCGCAAATATTCGTGACCATACCAACCGGTATAATGGGAGGGAGAGGGGATAAAGAAAGTTCTACGCTCATTTGTCAAGAGCGGCAATGCACCTCCAGAAACAAAATTGATAAATCCATTTTTTAGCAAACGCAATACAACCAACAATTTCATACACATAACTTTCTACAATGCGCCCTCCCCCGCTCCCTCAGGGAAACACAGAGACTAACCAAGCTACCAAGGTAGCTACTAAACACTGTAATCTCATTAAAAACCAACACCTCAGTTTGTGCAGGACAGTTGTCTTGCTAAAGCAAAAGTTTATACATGATTTCTACATGAGCTGAAGCTGTCCACAACTATAGACGTTTGGAACCTCTTCAAGATATTTTACAAGCCGCAATCATACCTTCACAACCTTTATCCCTCATCTCGTAACCAGAGTTACAGGCTGAACACTTCTCAGTACCAGGTCCGGAGCATTGGGAGCAGGCTTTATCGCAGTCAGTGCACTCGTAAGAGCCTGGAGTGTTCGCACAGTATTTTCCATCTTCACAATTGACCTCGCCAATAGCACATTCATCAATATCTATAATAAAGAAAGAGAAAACATGTCACTATGTTGGTTTTCAGATGTAAACTGTCTCCAAACTTTTCACGTTTCTAATCTGTCATAAATCGATTTAACTTTTTTGTTTGACGGCATCAAAAGTTTATGTTTGCTGCAACAATTTGTAACCTGAAGACAAAAAGTCAAAGTTTTTGGACATGCTGTTAAAATAGAAATAAATTTTTTCAAAACATATGCTTAGAAATTTTCAACTATGAGCAGATCGAGATTAAGATTACAGCTTCAGAAGGAAATAATTCTCAACTTGTCATGTTTGCTTGGCATAGGAACGATGACAAAACATCACCTGGATGGAAACAAGGCTCCAAAAGAGAAAAAAATGAAATTAGTGGTACATAAGCAATACCTTTACATCCCTCGTCGGCCACCAAAGAGTAACCGGTTTTACAAGCTAAACAGGCTTTGTTCCCTGGTCCAGTGCAGTTTTCATCACAGGAACGGTCACAATCTAATGAAAATGTTATGATAAGACAGTATCCAGAGCAGGATAAATGACATTGTACATGCTCAATGGGTTTTCTACTAACCTTCGCATTTATAGCTTCCCGCTGTGTTAACACAATATTTTTTTGATCCACAAACATCGTCTGAATTCGTACATTCATCTTTATCTGGTAATATTTCAGTTAAATAGTTAGATCCACAAAAAGTAAATTCTCAGTTCCTGTCGTTTGAACTCAATAGGACTGCAAAATTGTTTCTCAAAAATTATCTAGCTTCATATACCAATGCATCCATCTTCTTCAGAATCTAGCCATCCATCCTTGCAACCTTCACATCCCTTCGCCGTACCATCACGACAACCTCCGTCACATGAAATGTGGCATTCTATAGTAACACAAAAAACGCTTCGGTCATTTCTCGTTTTGAGCATTCAAAGCCTCAAGTTTATCCTTAGATGTTAAATAGATTGAGAAACTATTAAGGTAACTTAACGGAAATAAGATGTGGCATCAAGTCATTAGGATATCCAACATAATTTCTCATTTTAACTTGAAATTGTAGCTGGCTGTGTAGAACAGATACCGAATTGTGCAGAGGAACGTAAAGCTATGCTTGAAGTAAATCTGCAAGGGCTATTTCATTTACATTTGACAATGAGAAAATTCCGAAAGTGCCAGGTCTTTTCCAAAGACAAAAAACATTGCAAAGCACTACGATAACTAGATAAAAGACTGTACAACTATAACTGATGCATTTGTGTGATAAAATTCAACTACCTACAATAATTTCGTCTCTTGCAGAGTAATTCCTGGTTGAACACATAAATTTGCTAATATAGGGCAGTGGTAGTGTAGCACTCTCGAGAGTTTCTTACCAAGACAGATTAAATGAGAAGCGTTGTTCTTATCTTGATAGTGGCTTTCAGCACACTTGTCACAGGATTCTGAAGTATAACCATCTCTGCATTCACATATACCTTCCCCACTGCGACTGCCTTCCCCCTGAAAATAACTGACTCAATTCACATGATGCTCTCGATGATAACTTCTTTATGAAAAGGGGGAGGGGTGCTACAAATGCCATAATTTTCTTGCTCACTTAGCATAATTGAATCTGATATAACGTACATCTCAATGTACATCAGAAGCAGATCTATACACAAATAACACAATTACATTTTTTCACAATGGAAGCTGTCTCTGTAGAGGGAATATAAAATCGTTTGACTTTTTACGCACTATAAATGTTAGTGCTAGCCTCACACGACACAAACTTACTACGTGAAGAAAGAACAAATAATAGTGCAAGTAAATTCAATAACGACATGATTCTGTTACCTTGCAGTTGCCATTATTTGAGCAAGGGTTCTTTGCTCCGCCAGGGCATTCTGATGAGACACGAATAAATGAAATTTTGAAATATGCTTAAAACTCAAATAATCTTAAAGCACTTCATATTTTTCAAGAAGACAGAGCAGTATAGCACCTGTACATTTTGGTCCAAATGTTCCACTTGGACAGCAAACTAGACAATAAGAAATCAATCATTAACTATGACTAAATAATAATTACTCTTATCGCTATTGATTGAAGAAATTTTATGCAGGGTCAAATACCTTTTATTGTATCAATGCATAACCAAGGCTGTAAGGGAACATTTTTTGATTTCCTAAAACGTACATCGATCATTAATACAGCAATAAATCTCATGAATACAACACATAAATTGTTTACGAAACATCAAAGATGATGCATGTTAATAATATACAAGACAACTTACTGCTTAAACCACCAATGCTCTAAATTATCTTCATGTTCTTCTACCATCGAATGACACTGAAATTAATGTTGGATAAATTCAATAAGTAAGTGCACATTTACATAGATATTGGGTCTTCCCACAGATACACTCTTTAGCAGTAGAAACACCCCAGCGGCCAGTCGAGCATTATGGACACTGGTTCTAAAATATTTGAGACATCTTAACAATAAGGATTTTCTTGCAAAGGCACGCTTGAGCAATACACACAAAATACACAAAAAATCTCAAGCAGTAAGAGTCCCTCTGGCTTTAGTGTCACTGTTACTCTATTGGTAAAAACGCGCAAGGATTTGGGACATCTATACATTTGGCAGCCTAGCAGTAGGGAGATCCTAGCAGGACACCTGTGCAGTACGGGAGTTACCTGTAGGGACACTGTTATATAATAAGTAATCCTCTCCTATACATAAGATTTACAAAAAAATAGGTAAGCAGAACACACGTGGAAGCAGCCCTGAATCCCCAACAAGATGTAAACTGACATTTCCAATTGCTTGCAATGCTTGCATTGGTATGACATCTTGAGTTGTTTGGTTTAGACTATCAGTGAAACAGATCTGGGTTATTGCTTTCATATAGTTAGAGCATTACAAATCTCATTACTCGGTAAGTTTCCATTAACATGTTCTTGTTGGAAGCAGATAAAACTACATCATGTAAGTTTTTTGTTTATATGGACATCCAGTCCAAACATAGAGTTCAATAATAAAGATAGATGCCAATGGGTCAGTCAATCCACCGTTTTCTACTTTCTGGCAATATGGCATAATGGTTGGCCAGCGTACAGGCTACGCACAAAAATGAAAACATTTTGTAGTGCCTGCTACCTGTAATAATTATACCTCAGTAGATGAACATAAACTTTCTATAATATCAACAAGTCTTGTTTCACTATAAAACAACAATAAAAAATTAATTTCAAGTATAGTTATTTGAAATTTTGGTTGACCTGCCAATAATGGTAATGCTTGTTGCTTTTGTTGCATGCTTCAAAGTCATCGCTTGCAAGATGGAACCTGGATATTGAAATGGGCTAAGCTTAATCCTTCTAAAGGTTAAATCTAAATTTGTGGGAGCAAGAACATAAAAGTTACAAAAGAAAGAAGTCCTACGTATTCTTCTTTTAAAATGATGTTTTGAAACTATTCAATTGAAAAGAGTCACACTTGATCAGTGGACAGTGGTATTCCTATACGTGAAATTTGGTCGTGCTATGCAAATTTTCCATGCATCAACACAATAAAACCAATAGATTTCTAATGAAAAGAATAATGGTAATGTTCTGAAATTCAAATAGCATGGCTGAAATTTGTGGTCTTCGTTACGTTACTGATCTTGAATTGAATGTTTTATTTTACCATTTTCCATAAGACAAAAACAATAGAAACGATAAAAACAATTCATCAACAATCCATTGGATTTTCTAATCACACTCCATCCTAGTTTGTCTCTAATACCACAATTTTATATAGTTGCACTGTTAAAACTTCACAACCACACATTGTATTTTACATAATGCACATTAAGCACAAATAGACTTCAGGTTTTTCATACCTGTCTGCCCAGCTTCCCAAACGCGTTTCTTCCCAATCCGTGTTGCCCCCTCCAAAATTGTGCCCCGACGTCCTCTCCATCCCCTGTCAACATCAAGGAGACAGTTAAAGGGCAGTAGTAGTTGTTTGCGTTAGAAACTAAAAATTGCAATTTGACGGAAATCGATGCATACCTCTTTAAATTTCTTAGCTATATCTTTGCACGTTTCGCACTTTTTCTGTTCACATAATGAGGGCGACAGAAACAAAAGAAATGCGAAAGCGAAGTACATTTTACTAGCCGTAACAACCAAATTGGTTCACCGGAAGTAAGCTTTTTGAGCACAATGCGGGAAATTTGGTCGACAAATCCGAAATTCTTCCACAAATAAACAAAATAAAACACACTCATATACGCTTAGGGAAGGCACGAAAAATATCCATCCAAAACAAACGTGGCATTTTCAATTCAAATCTCCTCATTCTATGCATAAAACGCCGCTAAAAACTACCAGTCACAACGTACAGGAAATGATTGCGATAAAAACGACTGAGAACGAAATGAGAAATAGCACAAGCTATTTATAAACAAATCTTTAACAGTGTAGAAATCACTGAATACATCGTTTATTTACTTGCAAAATGTAAAGATCAGTCTCAAAATGTAATACAGCTCAGATCAAGTCGAAATACATCATGCAGGGTAAAATGCTAGTAAAAAGTTACAAACACAAGATGATTGCTTCTTAAATTCTCCCAAGCCACTCTGTAATACTTGTATCGACGTGGTGAGTTTTCACTACGTTGACTCCCACTGACCAATAAAATCATTCCACGTCCATCACGTGTCTCATATCCACCAATCACATGCGGCCACGAGCTGATACGCGTCGCATTTTGGACGCTGGTTGGTAAATTTTGTACATGTGCTTTTCAAAATACTAAGCATTTTACGTTGTATGTGTTCATCAATTGACTATCGAGGAGTGCCAAGCATTTGAATTGCGCGATAGTGTTACGTGTAATTCAACGTTTGAAAATGAAAAAACTGTTATATGTTTTTGGGCTTTGTCTAGTTTTGCTTTAACTTGTGAGTATGAATGCATTATTTCAATTTTAAATTTGATGTTTATACTATATTACTGCCGGAAGTGTAGCGAAATGCAGTACTATTAGATAATTTTCGTCTGCAAAATGCACCATATGGAAGACTTTAAAGCAGGACTTTTGCAAAAGAGTATTTCGTTGATTTTTAGATTGAAAACGAAGCGTTTTTATCCACTTTCAGTAACTTTTAATGTGATGAGCTCAAAATATATGCGTAGTGTTTTTGATTGGAGATAAACAAATTTCAAGGGGCCTTGGAAAACTTTGATCTAAGCACAAACCAAACAGATAATTTTTGTATTTCTTCGAGTCGTTCTTGTTCATGAACTAGCTGGGGGCATGTATATTTTACAGTGACGTGCATTGTACGTGAGAATTTAAAAGGACCGTTGGCCATAGACTCAAAGTAAAGCTCGTAGTTAAGTATTTTAGCGAGAACGTCGTCAATATTTATGCACCTGCTATGAAAGTCTTGAATTTACTTGATAATAAAAGATATACTTTCACATTCAAATAAGCACAAATTGGCTGGAAACGCAAAATTCGTGACAGAAGATTAATTTCAAGTTCTGTGGACAGGAATTGAACCCAGATCATTGGAGGTCATGTTCAATGACCATTCAATTGAGCTACCAGTTCATTTGATGGATTGTCAAATTTTTTTTATCTACTTATTAGCAACAGGATGAGTACATTCTGCTTAAAACAAATCATATGGTGTCTGTGGGATTTGAACAAAGGGTGATTTATGGTCAACCTGACTAATGATGCAAAAAGAGAGAATGTTTTTTCAAGAAATACAACCTGGTTAAAAAATGCAGACTTAGTGAAATTGATTATTGGTGTTATTTGATTAGGAAATGTGTCTTTCACCTTTGTAGCTCAATGTCGTGCAGATGAAAATACAGCAAAGCAAGACGAGGCTGAGCCTGAACCTTCGACTGTTGAGGAAGACATTGGCAAGAGCCGAGATGGATCAAAGACTGATGATGAAACTGTTCAGAGGGAAGAGGAAGCCATCAAACTTGATGGGTTGAATGTTGCACAGATGAAAGAACTTCGTGAAAGGCAGAGAAGCATGCTTTCCAAGCCGAAGTCAGTCGCATGATGAAACTGATTATCAACTCATTGTATCGCAACAAGGAGGTCAGTCCAGAGAAGAGACTTTTTGAGTTTTGAGTTTTGATGAGCAGAATGTCTCAGTTCATGAAAAGTTTTTCAAATTGAGTTTTTCATCCTATAAAACAAGCTTTCTGTTTTTAGATTTTCCTCAGGGAACTTATCTCAAATGCATCCGATGCCTTGGATAAGATTCGCTTTTTGTCACTCACGGACAAGTCTGCATTGGCTGCCACTGAAGAAATGTCCATCAAGATAAAAGCAGATAAGGACAACAATGTGTTGCATGTAACTGACACAGGTATTGGAATGACAAAAGAAGAACTGGTGAAGAATCTTGGTACCATTGCAAAGTCAGGAACAAGCGAGTTTTTATCCAAGTTACAGGTAGGAATTGCTAAAAATAATTCGTCAGGTAGATTGTTCTTTGAACGCTTTGAACTTGTTAAATGACCAATAGATACTGCACGTTAGCTTGTGCTAACTATTGAGGGTAGGATTGTGCTAACTCTTCTCTGAACAGTCTGGTATCTTGAAACCAGGCTTAACATTCCAAGATTGCAAATTTTCACACTTGTCTTCATCATACTTGTGTCCTAGGATTCTCAGGCAGACAGCGCGAAATCCAGCGATTTGATTGGCCAGTTTGGTGTTGGTTTTACTCGTCGTTCTTGGTTGCAGATCGAGTCATTGTAACAAGCAAACATAACGATGATAAACAGTATGTCTGGGAATCGGATGCTGCCTCGTTTAGCGTCACCGAAGATCCGCGTGGTGATACGTTGAAACGCGGTACGACCATAAGGTATGAAGATTGCACTGAGAATGTTTGTCATGGAACCATATCACAGTTCTTGAGTAACACATGCTAGCTTTATTGAGAGACGATCATTCATCATTACACTGTAGTTGAATGAATGAATGAATGAATGATCAGTTTGCTTTTCATTACTCGCGATAATTAGGCATGTATGAAAGAAATGATTTTTGATTTTTGTACCAAGCGCTGAAACCAGTTCCTTTTTCAAGAAATGATTTTCTTTCTATTTTGAGTCGTGTTTTTCCATTGACCATATTTCTGTTCTAGCATGTTCTATTCCGTCCTTTTCCGTTTTGTTCATTTGTGTTCTTATAAATTATAATTCATTTAGCTTGCATCTGAAAGAGGAAGCTCGCAGTTTCCTCGAGGAACACACGATCAAAGATTTAGTGAAGAAATACAGTCAGTTCATCAACTTCAACATCTATCTTTGGACGAGCAAGACCGAAACGGTCGAAGAGCCGATCGAAGAGGAAGCTGAACCGGAGAAAAAAGACGAAGAGAAGGCAGACGAAGAGAAAAAAGACGATGAAAAAAAAGACGATGAAAAGAAAGATGACGAAAAGAAAGATGACGAAGAAGCAGAAGTTGAAGAGGCAGAAGAAGACAAAGACAAAGAAAAGAAACCGAAAACCAAGAAGGTATGTTGACCAGGTCCTTGCTCCTCGATCGTTAGCTAGGCGGTCTCCAACTTTATCTTAAAGTTTTTTTTTAATTTAACTACAAGTAAAATTAATCTCGTTCCGTCTTGTCTTGCAGGTGGAAAAAACAACTTGGGATTGGGAATTGATGAATGACACAAAACCAATTTGGTTACGTAAGCCAAAAGAAGTGAGCGACGAAGATTACAGTAACTTCTATAAGTCATTCAGCAAGGTAAATAGCATTACATTTGATGTTGTGAGGGACGATTGTAGGGTCGATTTAAATAAACACTTTGAAATACATCGCTTCAGAGAAAACTGTTTTCTTTTTCAATCAAACTTTATCAAAACAATTTAGCTCGGCGAAGTATGATATCAATTCCAAGCAATTTTAACGATCGAAAGGACTTCTCTTCGAAAAATATAGCTCCTAGCTTCGATTTACAAACTGACGAGAGTTCGTTCTTTTTTGTTAATTCTAGGACAGCGATGATCCACTAGCAAAGGTTCACTTCGTTGCCGAAGGAGAAGTCACATTCCGATCCATCCTGTTTGTCCCAAAGACTTCCCCCGGTGGTATGTTCAACGATTACGGCAAGCATACAGACCACATCAAATTGTACGTGCGCCGCGTCTTTATCACGGACGATTTTCAAGAGATGATGCCGAAATACCTTGGATTCGTAAAAGGCGTCGTTGATTCGGACGATCTTCCTTTGAACGTTTCCCGAGAAACGCTCCAGCAACATAAACTGCTTAAAGTCATCCGCAAGAAGTTGGTGAGAAAGGTACTGGATATGTTCAAGAAAATGTCAAAGGACGACTACATCGAGAAATTCTGGAAGGAGTACAGTACAAAGTATGAACGACTTTAGTTGTTTTGTTGTTACGTTACTTGAAGCGATTATACATAATATAAATCATTGTATATAATCCTTAGGATTTATATTATGTATAATCTCTGATGATTTCTTGAAAGCTGTTCTTCCAATCAATGTCGTCGTTCTAAAACCCTTCCACTGTGAATTTTTATAAATCATTCAACCAATTCTCGGAGTTAACTAATAGTTTAAAAGCGCATCTCTGAATCGCTGCATTCTCTGATTCGATGTTCTTTTTAGTGTGAAGCTTGGTGTAATCGAGGATCACTCGAACAGAACGCGTCTTGCAAAACTGTTGCGTTTCCAGAGCTCCAACAGCAAGACCGATTACACGAGTCTTGCTGAATATCTTGAGAGAATGAAGGAGAAGCAAGAAGTCATATACTTCATGGCGGGCGGTTCACGTGAGGAGGTATGCAAGCATCTCGAAATTATCGACATCATCAAAAAAAGACTATAATATGTTCAATAGCCAGTTCACAAAATCGTGTGGCGTAATCATCCAAACAGGGAGACCTTTTTCCATGTTTCACGCACTCATCTTGTTCTTTTCTACGTAGGTGGAGAAATCTCCATTCGTGGAACGGTTATTGAGGAAAGGTTACGAGGTCTTGTATCTTATTGAGCCGGTCGATGAATACTGCATACAAAGTCTACCCGAGTTCGAAGGCAAGAAGTTCCAGAATGTCGCGAAGGAAGGATTGAACATCGAGCAATCCGAGAAAGCAAAGAAGAAATTCGAAGAACTGGAAAAGACCTACGAACCTTTGTTGAAATGGATGAAGGATGACGGACTGAAGGATCTAATCGAGAAGGCAGTGCTCTCTCAGCGTTTAACAGATTCTCCCATGGCTTTAGTTGCAAGCAGCTACGGATGGTCCGGTAACATGGAGAGAATAATGAGATCTCAGGCGTACGCAAAAGCCAAAGATCCCTCTCAAGAGTAAGTAGGAACGCACGTGTTTCTGAGTGAAATGCCCCTCCCTCCTTCCCAATCGCTTTTTGCCATAAAATGTTCTCACCAAAGTTACTGTTTTAACTTATCCTTGTCAAAAAGCAATAACCTTTTTTGTCTAACAGCAACATTTTCGAACAGTTGTTATGTAAACATTTACAAGGAGCAGAGAGGATTCTTTTCCAATAAAGTGTCCGCTTTCAAAATTTTGGTTTTATTCAGTAAATGATGACCTTCATTATTCCCACTTTTATTTTGACCAGTTATTACGCCAACCAAAAGAAGACATTGGAGGTGAATCCGAGACATCCGCTGATCAAGAAACTCTTGGACCTGGTGGAGAAAGACGCTTCTGATCAATCTGCAAAAGATTTATCTCGTTTGATGTTCGAAACTGCAAATATGCGATCTGGTTATCAACTTAAGGTAGTTTTTGATGAATGTCATTTGCTTAGCATTGAAAAGCCTCGAACATGGTTCTTTAAGCGCTTGTAAGGATTCTAGATTTTGCGCGACTCAAGTCTAAAGTCTGTCTGTTTTCATTCCTTCAGGATTCCTCTGATTTTGCTTCGCGTATCGAGCGCATGCTTAAATTAAGCATGCAAATGGACCCCGATGCCAAACCTGAAGTAGATGAGGAAGATGAAGAGCAGGAGGCCGATGAAAGTAAAGAGGTCGAAGCAGAAAGCGAGGAAAGCGATGAGAAATCGACTGATTCTGAAGGAGAGGTGATAAAGGTGAAGAGACGACGGAAACGGATACAACTAAAGATGAACCGGAAAAAACGGAAGAAACTGCCGAGGAGAGCGGTAGCGCTGGCGAAGATGAAACAGTCGATGAGGTACACGTGAATTCAAAGCTATAACACGTACATTGTTGGTTTTTTAAATTATGAAAATGATTTTTCTTGTGGGGTTTAACCTGTGTTCTTTCATTGTTATATAGACAAAGAAAAAGACAGAGTTATAAACACTGTCCACGGTGAATAGGATAAGATCTAGTGAAGATGAAAAACATTTAAATTATTTCTTCGATAGCAACTTCCCGATCTCGTGACTCTCAATGTTTTCGATAGCACAAATGATGTGGAAGACACAACCTAGTCGTCGAAAAATTTTAAGAGCGATTCTTTAATAAGTGTGAACGCATATCATCGTTTCAACCGTTACGTGTGTATGGATGTTTACTGTTTTATTTTATTTGAACGTTTGAAACCTTCAGTAAATGAAACGTGTTAACGAAACTGATGCGTTTCGTGTGTCTTCAATATTTGCAGTACGTTTCATGTGCTGGAAATGCGCTATTGTATACGTTTGAAATTAAAATAAGTTGATAATTTGTAATAAATAGAGCACTTGACTTTGGTTTCGTGTCATGAACGACGATATTGACTAACGAGTGACATTAATAATAAAGTAAATGGTTTGAACCCGGGAGTATCTTTACATGTTTGTAAATGTGGATCGTCCAGGTTGGTAAAGTCCTGAGAAGGACTGTTTTTGTTGTTGTTGACTGACGTTTCGAAAGCCTTAGCGGTACTCATCTTCAGAGTCAAAAAAAAATTGAACTCATTTTTGACTCTGAAGATGACTACCGCTAAGGTTGTCGAAACGTCAGTCAACAACAACAAAAACAGTCCTCAGGACTATACCAACCTGGACGATCTACATTTACAAAGAGATTAATGACATTTACGAAAATCGTCTTTTGTTGAAGAACTTTTCGATACTATATGTCCATATTTCTGCTCACTTGTAATTATGCAAGGATATAAACTGTTTCTAAAGATAAATACAACTCAAGTTTTAAATAAGAAAGAGAAGGAATCGGGTATGATTTTAGCGGCATTATACAGCCTTCCACATAGGAAGAAACATGTTTATTTGACCATAATGGTCTTCGAAGCAACCTTCATGACCACTTACAAGCAATGAGCACGTAAATAATCAGTTTAGAACATTCTTGATATCGTATTTAGCCAATTTATACATGTAAACAAGACCACCACCCATTGCTCGCTTGCATGTTAGACGGTGAAAGGACATTAACTGCTTCAGTTCATCACATGGCAGATCTATACATGCAGGAAAATTTATCACAAAACAGTTCTAAATTCCTCGAGTATCTCCAGTATAGTCTTTCAAAGACCTTCGATTTATTTCAATTTTCTTTTCTCTTTTTTTGTATCAAATAGAAACAATCGCTTCAACTTGTTCTCTTTGAAAATTGTTTATTAAAATGACAAATTACTATGCGTGAATTAAGAGAATAGATTTCTGTTTGGATCATTGCCTGCAATACGATTTTGTACAAATGAGAATGCTATTTGAATTATTATACAATTATTTCAATTATTGCGATTTATCATTAATCACTCGATGGCGACCATCGACATTTTATTGTAAAGAATCTGCATTCAAATCGTTGCTACTAAATGACGAACGAATTACGCAGTGCATAGTGGCATAGCCACGTGTTTGAGAATTTCATGTTCCTTCCGCATTTCGAAAGCTGTTTTTCCCTACGCTATCCAAATACAACTACCAAAATGCTTTTCGAACGTCTCATATCGAGTAAAAACTTCAAGGGCATCGTGGTAGCTATATTCAGCAAAAGGAAACCTAGTTATTAAGTGGCAAAAACAAAATCATAAAAATCAAAAGATTTGCCATCTTGTGTTCCGCGTTAAAAGCGGCAAATCTTTCGATGGTTCAACGGTTCTGTTTTCAAAGAGCGAGCTCTCTGAACTACGAAAAAAAAGATAACTAAATGCTACGTCTTATCTGTGTCATCTTTGAAATCTTTCAATGTTTCCATGGTTTGATTTTTCGTCAACATGTCCATGTCCTACGTGGGGAAAGATAAACAAATCACACGTAAGTACCCCAATCAATACCTTTTGGGATTGTTGAGAGGAATCTATTTCATTAATGTCACAACTTGATACGTCAAAAGGCCATTAGATGTATAGATGTCATAGTATAGTGAATATACAGTATAGCCTCTCCACTCAATTTTTTCGTGCCACGCATATCCTATTACGCACGAGATAACCATGGTGGCAGCTAGTCTATTGCTTTTTTTGGCCAACAGGAATGATGAAATGGCAAACGGCAACCAGCAATCTAATTAAATATGCTGCAGCCAGTTGCACACGAAGTGGACCAACTGTATATTCCCTATACTGTGGTAGATGTATCGGACTGGCCTGGAAATGTCCGACAGCGCAGGCACCGGGAAACTTTTCACTGAATTTCACCGAATGCAGGAAATATTTTCACACAGAGCATTTTCGAGAATGTACAGTAGATTTCGAAGAGGTGTATATCAAAACGTAAGGCAGATCTGACCATTTTGCAAAATGAACAATTCCATCAAACAATTCCAATGCCTTAACCAGGAACTACTAACTGAGATTTGCAGCTACTAACTTTGTTTTGAATAGATATCAATTAAAAATTCTCAGCAAATTCTTTATAATTTCCTGCCAGGAAGTGCAATACATATCCAAGCCTGACTTTCATGTAACTCAAACCAATAATCTACTGCTAATAGATCGGTTCCGTTGTGTCCAAAAGACGCTAATGGCCCCGTTTTGATTGAGAGCAATTAAACCACCTCGACTATCAAATAAAAAAAGGTTTTGCTATCGAAAGTACCTTCTGCATTTCAATATTTTTCATCAACGTTTCCTCCAACATTCGCTGAAGTTTCTTGTTTATATCCTTCAACATGACCTCCTGTTTCCCCATGTTAAATGTCCCTTTCATTCGCGATTTGAAGTTTGATTCATGTGGACTAGAAATGTCTTTGCCTCCATCTGCAAAGACGAAGAGAAATGTACATGAACTTTCACAGACAAACATGATAGAGAAGTTGCAATCAAAGCAAAAAATCTTTAGAGTTGTACAAACTATGAAAACAAACCGATCTTCGCCTCCATGGCGTAATGTTGAATGACAGCCGCCTTCCTCATCAAATCTTCGGCCATTGCTGATGAATTTTCCTCGAGATGACGAACCTTAATATTTGATAAAACAGCTATACTTCGAAAGTCATTCTCAATGTCAACGCTAAAAATACAACTTTTCCTTTTCAAAAACATGCTCAAATTACGTCATCCAAATTTAAGCTCCCCCCCCCCTACTTTCCTACTTTCTTGGTTGTCCTTAACCATGCTTTATGTTGCTTTATTTTACCATATCTTGGTCAGTTTTCATCAAGTTTCAGGTTCACAGTTAAAATTATACACAAGAAATTTCAACGAGGGAGTTTTTAGAGTGAAAAAAATGAAAATTCTGTCAATTGTATATTAGTAGTATAGGCTCAAAAAGTCTCCAAAACAATACCAACCCGCTCTTCGAGTTGCCATTTCTGCTGCTGTAAGTCAGCCACGCGAGAAATGAGATCGAGAGTTTCGTCACTGACGCTCGCCACTTTAAATGGGGAGTCTGGACTAGGTTCTTTTGATATATCCTGAGAATCGTTCGTGACGGAAGATCCGCTGAGCATCGACGAGTCTCTGCAAGAAAATCAAGATGTTACAACAAAAAATTGTTGTAATTATGTCCCCAATTGCCTGCGAAATCCTCAAGTTTATGACGTCAAAACTATATACTCATACCCACTATTCCGTCGCGCATTTTCTCTGCTAACATTTCCATCGTAAAGCTTCTCGAAATCTGAAATCAAGCTCGTAAATATAAACTCGTACATTGGATTTATTCACTAAATTTTACTTGCCGATAGTCGACAAAAGAATTAATATTTTAAATCGAGCTGATATCATATTTGAGCGCAGCGCCAATGTATAAGAGAGTAAGTACGAAATGCATT
Source organism: Xenia sp. Carnegie-2017 (assembly GCF_021976095.1). Classification (NCBI taxonomy): domain Eukaryota; kingdom Metazoa; phylum Cnidaria; class Anthozoa; order Malacalcyonacea; family Xeniidae; genus Xenia; species Xenia sp. Carnegie-2017. The sequence continues at coordinate 8,443,008 of NW_025813447.1, read as the reverse complement.
CTTATCACGTTTTAGTCAATGATATAGAACCCAGTGTTCGAGATGTCTAAGTACCGTGTCAAGATGATGCAAGGCGCCATCTTGAAAGGTGGCAAAAAGCTAAACTCAAAATGAAAAATAAGTTAAAACAAAGTTTAAAAAACCTATCCTATCAAATATTCAAAAATCAAACCTAGACTATCAAATTTGCGACTCTATATCAACTCAGGAAAAGCAGATATTAGTCGTAAATATCGTCAGTTTGAGTTTGCCTCACTCACTATACTACTATACAATATCGGAGGAGTCAGGTATCTAGTAGACTGGGTTCTAGGTCATTGGTTTTAGTTCATGAAAGCGACAATAACGTACTTTCTCGAGCTCTGTTCTCTGAACAAGCTTCCTGCAGTCTCTGCTGCAGCTGCTCCGATTTCTTTCGCTCGATCTTCAATTGTCTTTTCAAATCCTTCACAAGTTGATCCCTTTCTTCCCTGCTATCACATTTTCGACGTCTTTGTCTTTGATTTCTTGTTTGAATTTCTCTAACAGATTTTGTTGCTCCAGTTTCTCAGCTTTGATTACATCAAGTTTCTCGTTCAACTCCTAATGTAGTAACAGAAAAACTTCATCAAGACATCTTAGGCTTTCTACACATTAATTAAAATAATCCAATAAAGACTGGACAATAAAGATGATGGCATGTGGATCACATCTGATTCTTATCAGGCAGAAATTAGTGTAAAAGGCCGTTGAAGGTTATTTAATCAGCTCAACTTTATGAACAATTGCCACACTTGTAGTGTCCTCAGAGGGACGTCTTTCATGGCTTCGTAAGATGTCCATGAAAAACGAATCGGATGCCATAGACATGCCGCCGTCTTTTGTGACGGTCAATCGATTCTCACCTCTACTTCCACCGCATGTTTCGCTAACGCTTCGCTCAATTGAATTTCACTTTCTTTGGTTAGTTCTTCGACTTTTTCCGCGTAATTTTTTTTCTCGTCACTCAACATTTCCTGCAGAAAAAGCGGCGAGGAGTGAGACATAATGACTGTTGATTTTTGGTCAACGTCAAAAACAAAATAATTGTATGTTGCAACAACAAACATAACACTGAAAATCTCATCTCATCTCATTTTACAGCACCTCAGTTTCCGTCAACCGTCTTTCAAACCATCCACTCTTGCTTTCCATCGAGGTCAGTTGCGTTGTGATGTCTGCAAGCTGTTGTTGAGATTCTGCCAGGTCTTTCTTTAATTTCTATTAACGAAAAGTGCTTGAACCTAGTATGACTAAAAACATAAATCATCGCAGGAGGATAGTAAGGTTTTAAAGTCATCCATCGTATTTTTCTTATACTTTGCATACTTTCATCGTATGCTTCGCATCGTCCTTAAAAGTATTATTTTTTCTGAGGAAAATAAAATCCATCCATTACATGCACCTTGCCACATTCTTCCACGGGAATACACCATGAAAATGCATGGAGGTGTTGATAACTAACTTCAAAATATGCACCTTTTCTCCTTGAAGCTGAGCCTTTAAATCATCGATCGTTTTCTACAAAAAAGTTACAAAGCAAATTCTTCAATTTCATTCATCTCTTTTAAGGATTGTAGGCTTTCGTGCGAAAACAAATTACATTTTAATGTGCACTGTGGCAATCTGAGAGAATTTAATGCTACCTTGAACTCGTCTTCACTGCTTTTGGCATCCTCCTTAAAACTTGTTTCTAACTTTTCTAGTTGTTCTTTATGTTCAGTAACAAGCTTCTGCTGCTCGATGGCCAACTCATCCAGCATCTGCTTTCGTTTCTCAGCCAACTAAAACAGTAAAATAGAATCGTCACACATCAGTCGGTCGTTTTTGTTGAACAACAAAATGGAAGACGCAAGTCTGTGGCTGAGCAACAGAATAAATCTCATTTATACACAAGGAATTGAACTAAAAACTGGAATTGTACTATTAAGTACGCATGAACACACTTCTACACGAGTGTCTGGAGGAAAAGTCTTGTATTTTAGCTAACTGTATTAACGAATCCACTTTTGGCCGAGTTAGGAAAGATTGGGGATGGTTGAATTGCTGGCTTAAATTTTCGGAAGAAGGTAGCCTTCCAGTTATATTCAGTTCATTGTTGACGCCATATATTGCTTTCTTAATACTAAATTCACGTAGTTCCTCTTATATGGAGATAGAGCGAGAATAATGTATTAAAGGTCAAGATTTACGATCAAAATTATGCCGGAGAACTTTATAAATTGAAGATCTTGAAATGTCATCGTTTTACGTTGTAGAAATTACTGATATCGAGCCTGTTACTTTCACTATAAAACTTTACTTGCGTGCCCTCTGTGAGACCATTCCATTACCTTAGCAGAATCGTTGGCTTGTTGTATATATTGTTGGTGATCGTTCATAGTTTCATCGGCCTGTCTTCGCAAATGTTCGTAACTCAATTTGGATTCCTTTTGGAACGGGAATATTCGATGAATATATGTGCATATCACTGATCTCTACTGACAAAAAGGCCTCGAAATTATTAGAAAAAGGCGGGTAAACAACTCCTTCTCGTAGCCTCGAGTTTTGAGACATACGACCCTCCACAGTCCACAAGTAAGAGTTTTTAAAGCAATTTGAAGGGGGGGAGTCAAATAATTATTGTGAGAAGATCCAATCCATGTTTTTGAGGACGAACTGGGCAGCAATAAAATAAAACTATGCAAATAATTTGAATGAAATGTAACGCTAATTGTATAGAGCTCAGTGATTCCTATGCACGATTAGTGTAGACCATTGAACAAAAATACTTGGAACGCAACCTGTAATACAAATCCCTAATAATTTTTTGAAGCTGTGATTTTACCCCAGACAAGCGCGTGTAGCAACAATTATTACTCCGCGAGAGAATCTCGAAACACTATACACGCGTGTCTGGGGTGAAAACTCGCGTGCCTGATGTAATATTCGGCTTCAGTTATTTGCTTCAGGTAGCGTTCCATGTATTTTAGTTCAATGGTATAGACTGAGCAGAGTTTTTTTTACAGCGATTTACCCCCAGTTCATCTTTCAATTTCTCCTTTTCCGCTTTCAAGTTGGCTTCTCTGCGTTCGCAATCCTTTGTTTTCTCCTGCAGAGCCAGTAGCATGGCCTGTAAATGAAGGAGCAGCCGCGCATGTCAATGCAGTCGTATATACGCTACTACGGTTCAAAGATGTTCAGTAAAAGTAATAGTGAAGTTCGCAAAGAGTGATGGGTAATTTTCAAACCTTCTGATCTTCAGTTTCGACGCGATAAGATTCACATGCCTGTCACAAAAAGCAAACATGGAAAGGACTTAGCAACGTCGAAACTAATTAAAGGCTACATTCCACTTTCAACAAGTTAACACGAAGTATGTGTAGTATCGCTTCCGCTGAGCAGTGTAACATAAAAACGTGACACAAAATACTTTAAAAAGTATCGAAGGAAGCTGTTAAATCATAAAAATATCAAATTGCGTTGAAAAAAATTGCAGTCAAATAATGACAAACTGCGACTTTTCACAAAAAGCAGCATCACACGGTAAGCTTAAAGTCTAGCATTTAATACCCAATTGTACCTGATCAACAAATCATAAAATACACCAATTGTCAACCTTACATTTTAAGGAATTTACATGATATAGATATATTATTATTGATAGATAAAGATACAACTTGTCAGGGACTAAGATTCATTCAATATAAGATTTCTAGAAACTTAAGATAATTCAATAATTACGTTTATCGCTTAACTAATCAGAAACTCCTTTGCTTTTGCATCTACTCAATCAAATACAACTTTATGAAATAGCCCTTTATGGTCGCGATTATGGATAAAGATTCGTAGCATATAATACGCCTGTCTAGGATAATGTGCATCAAAATACGTATCTCTACATCATGTTTTGTTGTAGTTTCTCATGGAAACAGGATTGTCTGACGACTCTCTCGGGCCTGCTAAGGGTCGTTGCATTTCAGTCCCCCTAACTTGACATCGTGCGGATGAACTGAAACGGGAGAGGGAGAGACGATGTCGAGCAAGCAAGAATCAATTACATTGAACGGACTCAATTGAAAAAGAATGAAAGCTGGAAAAGATCGAGAATTTTTTTCGTCTAAATTACGAGAAACGTATTTTGATGTTCCAGCCTGAGAAAACAGGCAAACTAAACCAGATATCTAGAACCCAATCCCCTTAATGTCTACCTACCATGTCAAGGTGAGGCAAGGACGCCATCTTAAACGCTGGCAGAAAGCAAAACTCAAAATGAAAAACAAGCTAAAAGAAGTTTTAAAAACCTAATCCTATCAAACATTATAAATATCAAACCAAGACTATCAACTTTGCAACTGTATATCAACTCAGGAAAAGCAGATTTTAGTCTTAAAGGTTTTTCAGTTTTGCCACCTTTCAAGATGGCGGCTTGCCTCACTAGTAATTATAGAATTTCGACAGAGTCATATATCTAGTAGTTTGGGTTCTAGGTCATAGAACTAAACGCATTATAATCTTATAGACTAAACAAGAGAACTTAAGGAAAGGCTTTGCAGTGAAAACATTAACAAATGAGACAAGTTCATTAAACGTACCTCCTGCAAAGACTGCAATTGTTCCGATAACGATATGTTTTCGATTCTATAAGAGAAAACAGACAGGGATAAACACATATATTCAGACAGGCACGACGATCGACTAAATTCTAAAGTCAAAAACGAAAATTTATTAACTCGGCATCGAAACTGCAATGTAGGATTATTCCAATAATTCAGTCTATAGTGCATATGGAGTTTTTGTGATGTGCAAGTTACAGAATTTAGGAACAATCCTACTCTGATTTACATTCTTTACAGTTCATAGTTTCACATGTTAACATGCACACAATGATGTTTAAAAGAAAGTCGATAACAATTTTAAAAGATCTTTTATACTTATGAAAATGAAAAAAATTGTGTCAAATTCACTTTTTGAAATGATCGCGGAAATTGCTATGCATTGGACCCAGACTTCGCACAACACGTATTCAGAGTGCTACCTATTTGCCTTCATGAAACAACACAAACCTGACATTATCTAACTCTTGAACGGTTTCCTCGACATTAGATGAAGCCTGCGAGAGGAGTTAAAATATATAATAAATATTATGTCAGTAAATTTGGCTGCAGTTGCAAGATGGTCGGCGAATATTTGATGCGAATACCTGATTTTCTTGTACCAGTAATCTTTCTTTTAATTCGTTTATCTTTGTTTCAGACGTTTGTTGAAGGTCCGTAAGCTCCTAAGAACATGGAAGCAAAATTTCGTGCCAAATACACACTGGGAGCTGGGAAAACACTTTCCTACAAACAAAAAGAAAACATGCACGATTCTCATAAAACCTACCTTCTTGACAGCATCTAAGGTTTTCCTAAAATGTTCGACCTGTTGAGTAAGATTCTAAAACACATCAAGGTACAAAAAACTTCCATGAAAATCAAATAAACATCATTTGTATGCTGAAAAGCAGCGGTCACATATAGCACAACAAAATGATCAAAATTAAAGCTTTTAATTCCTTATAAAGAGATACCTTGATTTCGTTCGAGTGCGCAAGTTTTAAATCTTCGATGATTTTTCTTTAAAAGAAAAAGCATTCTTTTGATTAGAAATGTAAGGTCAGATTGCTTGCGCGTGGCTTTCTCGAAGCAGCCGATAAGTTTGCTAAACGGATTCATCAAACATTTTCTTACCGATTGTCGTTGAACAAATTTTCCTTCTCGTTTTGCAACTGAACGAAACTGCAAGCAAAATAGTTTCTCAACAGCCGTCGTGACAAAACTCCGTGGGGAACTATTTTCGTCAGGGGGTGTTGATGTAACAACCATTCAAAAAAATACAAACGAAAACGAAAATCTTTACCTTTCCTGTTTCTTCTTCGCTTTCTCTGTCAGCTAAAACGTACGCTATTAACTACTTGACGTGTTCAATAAATCATTTTACACATTCATAATTCAATCTTTCAAACTGACCTTTGCAACCTCACCCTCAAGAGACGAGATTTCTTTTCTTAAATTGGCCTATGGTGATAAACAAAATAATGACTTTCCTTTGTACATCAAATGAACAAAATGCGGGCGTAATTTCTTCATGAGCACAAGCCAAAATAAACTTAGCATGCAAGTGCAAATAAGTTCATGAAAAGACGGGAGAAAGGTGTTGATGCGAGCATTTAGATGAAAAATTTGTCCTCAAAATGTTCCCCTTTTTCTCCTGAAATTAAATGCACAAAAAAATTTCGTTTTGTTACTACTTAGTCAAATTCTGAGCTTAAAAGGAAAAAAATTTGATTGAAATTCATTAGCTAAATTGCATGCTGGCCGAGAAGATTAAAACTCGGCTCTTTGAAAACGATGATCTAAGTCCCAACGTACGTCTGAGGCTGTCAATTGTTCCTCCAGGATTTTTTTCTCTTCTCTTTCCGTAGCCAATTGCAACTGAATTTCTATCGAAGTCATAAAATCGAGAGTTATTTGTTTGTATGCATCCATTCGAAACACTTTCTTCACAACAATAAAGACGTAAAACTATCGACAAACCTTACTTACCGACAAGCTGAGCTGTTGAATTGCCGTTAGCCTTAAAGAAAACAAAGATTTGGCTGATGAAAATATACGTGGACATTCGAAACCCTTTATTATACGTATATACAAAGTATAAAAAACGGGTTCGAAGATCAAGAAAAGTGTTGAAAAATCACGAAAAAGAAGTGCCATGTTCAAAATAAGTGTACAAAATCGTCAAAACGTCCCCATCAACAAAGTAAGATGCAGTTGACTTTTAGGGGGGAGGGGGCGCAAACTTCTCAACCTTTTCGTAAAACGCACATCAACAAGGAAATAATGGTAAAGCCAGGCCAAAGTGGACAATTACTGCTTACGTTTTCACGATCTCCAAATGATTTTAGTAAGTTTAATTGTTTACATGACTCCATTAGTCGATCAGTAAACTAAATGAAGCTGCCAAAAAACCGAAGCTGTCAAGATACAATCATTTTCGTGTTCCTAAGTCGGAGAAGCTAGTAGAATGTTTTTTCAAGACATTTCATGTACGACATGCAGGAATCGTACAGCAGATATGGCCGAAAATTTCATTGTTTAAAGTCACACATGGAGATACGCAGTACAAATTTCCTGCAAACGCAATGTCTTAATGCTTGGAATCACCCCAAAACTACACAAAATAGATAGTCTAGCACCGCACAAGCTGAAAGTTTGCGTTGCTCAACGCGTACATAGTTCAACAAATACTACAAACCTCAATTGATGTTCCAGAAGAGTTGCTGAAATTCAAAACATCGGCTGTAAACAAAGATGTAGAAAGAAAAATGTAAAAATACGCCAATCGAATGAGCTTAGAATGGATTACTTAAAGCATCGATTAATATTGTTAAATGTTTTTACGACTACTTCACTCAGTATTCGTATTTCGTAAGCTACCACACAGTGAAATTCAGGAGTATATTGTTAGAAATGCTATAGGATACATGAGATAACCGCATCAATACTCGTACGTAAATACTTGACAATGCATTAAAATACGCAAGACAAAATACATTAAAAACAATACATAAGAGTACAAAAGGGTGTATAAGAGTACAAGAGAAAGCTACACTACAGAACATACATGGAAACAACAAAGAAGAAGAAGTGTAAAAACTAAACGGTAATACAAAACATTAGAATATATATACGTACATGATTTCATGAAAATGCAAGAGATTATACGAGTATAAAATAAAGGAAAGAAACGTTAAAATACAAAAATATATATATACGAATACGATACAGGAGAATGCTTTGCGTTAGAACAAAAAAATGCCAGATGAAAACACGAGAACAAATAAGGAAACTGTTCGATACAGCAGAATACACAAGAAAAAATGATAAAAAATACAGGGAAAAACAAATCCATTTACAAAGTGAATGCATCAATCACCTTTCTCCTTCAAAAATGACATAACTTCGCTTTCAATAGACTTCTTCAGTTCCTCAAGATTATCTTGCACCGAAGGTTCCTCATCACCTATAGGATCTGACGTTTCCACTGATTCATCATTATCCACAGCGGTCCCCTCTTGTCTGATGCTCTTACGAAATGCTTCAAATGTCTCATTTAATTTATCGATAAGTCGCCCGAAATCTTGCTTAAATCTAGTTCACGTGTCTTATCAAGAGCATTAGAGTTGGCCAAAACATCTCCTTCGGCCGAATCGCTATTGTTGTCGGTTTGCTGTTCGCTGACTTGGCGGCTTTTCTGAAGAACAGCATTCTCGGCTTTGAGCCGTCTTATCTCAGCTTCGTAAGTCGAACCACCGTCGCCTTCTTTTCCCGACTTGAGGTTCTTTATTTCGTTGAGTAATTTTTGGTTTTCTTCTTCGATCTAAATGAATAATCACAAGACGAAAAGTTGTCAATTAGTAAGTGTTGAAGGAATATTATCGGTAGTCACAATGGCAGGCGAAATAGTTAAGCTATTGTTATTATTCGCGACGCAAATCACAACTAAGTATGGAACAAATGTATCGATAGATTTTTAGAAAACCATTTTGAAAGTCAACAAAAAAATTTTTCAAGAATGATTTTCAACTGGTTAACACAGACCGTACAATTTTATGCTAGGATGACTAGAGGCAAAGACATAAAGAATAGGTGCAAAATGAAAAATCGCGAAACTGGATGTGGCAATAATTGGTTGAATATAATCTTCCCTTACCCTCGTAACCTCTTCATGTAATGTTCTATTTTGCAATTTAAAATTTTCCTCGTGATCCTACAAAAAATCGTCTTCCATCAAACAACAAGAATCATTGGAAACAAAAAGATAACACAGATGTATCAGACGTAACACAATTTCTCATCGAACAAGAATCATTTTGCACAAAAGATAACATAGACATAAGTTACACAGATATGTCAGAGGTAACACAGTTTTTCATCAAACAAGAATCATTTAACACAATAGTAACACGGATGTATGTAGCACAGATCCATTACAAGTAACATGTCTATCATCAAAGCATGTGAATATATATGTACATAGGATATAACACAGCTATATGTAGCATTGCATGATGGATGCATTGATGACAAAAGAGAAGATTCCATACCGTTAAACGATGCTGAAGACCCTCATTTTCTTCCAAAAGCAAAGCATATTCCTAAACAAAACAATTGTTACAGACGAACATTGAAGTGCTCTAGGTTGTCATGACGATATTTACCTTTCTATTTTTACTCTTTTGAATTATCTTGAAAAGAAAAGTAGAAAAGAAGTTAACTTCCTGCCATGATGGCAAACAAATGTTCGAGAAAAATCCAGGAATACTACCTTGTTACTCTTTTCCAATTCTTTTTCGTATTGGGAACATTTTTCTCGTAATTGCTCCAATTCTATTTTGAAGAATAAAAAAGATTCAAATTTCACCACAATAGACACTTTTATTCAAAAGGCAGAAGTGTTCAAATCCCTAAACTACAAAATCATATCACTTCAGGTATAAAGACACATAAAATAAATCATAAAACTGTTTCACATGAAGGCTATAAAGTGGAATGTTTGTGGATGAAAATTATAACTTCGCATTACCTCAGATATGCTTACACTAAGAAAAAACATGCAACAATCAGTAGTCAAGAGACACTGGAGAGAAGAATATTCGAGGACTAAAATTTTAACATTAAGTTACTCAAAGGAATTATTGCCTCATTGACATAGCCAGCCTGTAAATTTGGCCTTGTTGTTCACACCCTGCTTTTACTAACTGGAAAAACGACAATTGCGGAGAATTTATTGGTGGTAATAATCAAGAATTTACACACCAGGAATAAATGTGCAGAATGGCTGCATTAAAACCACTTGGAATAAAACACGGACATATTATAAATATGTATATCAAACTATTTTTTATAACCACCTGAGTGTTTAAAAGGATAGGAGAATTAGAGTTGAAACATGTTGCTCATTACTGGCTGCATTAATGTAAATATTTTAAATACCGTCTTTAATGACGATAGTACGACAAATAGTTTATAATTAGTGACTAAATCACGAAAAACCGATCTTATTTGACGCAATGTCCAGAAAATGCAGATGCTTGAAATAAACAAACAGGAAAAACTTCATCCTAAATTTGACACTCCCAATGACTGCTGCTATTCAGCTAAATTTCTTTACACACCATTATTCTGACGTTGATATTTCACTTCCGTTTCGTAATTTGCTGTTCTAAGTTCGATGATCTGCTCCTGAAAAATGCGTGAAAAATATTTAAGATTATTAGGGAAGTCAGTCAAAAAAGCGCAAAATGGGGCAATAAATTGAAACTCACTTGCATTCGATTGAAATCATCTTCTCGAATATCGGCCATGTTTTGTTGTCTAACAGCCACATCGGAAAGCATCGGAGAACACTCGGGTTTTAAAAACAATCATAACATTCATACATTATGTATGTATGTTACACTGGTATATTTCGTGGATACATGGGCACAAGATGCAAGAAACACGAGGGCATGTCGTACATTCTCATACATTTCATTTTCTCACCAATCTCGTTTCTAATAAATTTATGTTTTCAAGGAGAGAAATTGAACCATTGATAAAAAACTTTCAATGTTTTCAAAGAAAACGGCGAAAGTTGGGGGTTGGCACGAGAATCGCTCTACCAGAGATAAAGGCTTTGATATATTGATGCTTAAAGGAGAAAGCAGCGAGGAAGCAAATCATAGACATGAACTATGAAAACCATTAAACTTTACGAGCATAAAAATGAAAATTCAAATAATTATAAGCCGAGTTGCAGCTTTGGAATCTTTCCAGGCGACTAGGTGAAGACATTCTACCTATGCTAAACTCATAACTACAAATTGTCTTAGTTTACAACAAAAAATTACAGTTTCATGAAATTTTAAAAGCTGTATATGAATTTACATATAGAAAACAACACGCTGAAAAAGCTTTCCTGAAGAGGACCACTCGACTTCTCTCATATTTATGAAGTTCAATATTCATAATGTCAATAAAAAAAACTAATTGCTGCCGTTCTCGTTTCCCTTTTGCTGCGTGATTCTTTTAGCACCCCTCGCTGTCGGGGGCTTCGGTTTGGAAAACTTCGGTTTGTGAAGAATTTTCTTCGGGTGCAGTTCCTCCATCAAAAACGTTTCTGTTATTTCTTCAGCGTTAGAGATTTCAATCTAGGCACAAAGTTACACAAAATTCAAAACAGTAACATGAAGCAGTAGCTATCTAGCAAGTTTTAGCGGTAGATCTTGTCAACAAAAATCTATTGTTTCCCAGTTTCTTATAAAAGGAAAAAATAACCGGGCTGGCTATACCGCTGACATAAAGTGACTGGCAATGTAGGAATAAGATTACAGTGTATAAAACTAGCCAAGAGCGGGTGGCAAAAAAACACTCGTTGGAATCGAATCCACCACCGTACGTTCCAGTGCAGTGATCTAAACTCCAAGCTACGAAGAACCAAAGAAACAAGAGGTGCAGGCAAACCATACGCTCATGCATACGTTAAAATTCTAAGGTGCGTCAAGTAAGCGATGTTAAAAAAGATCGATCAACAGTTCCATAATATATATGAAGAATACGTAACATTTGTGAGATAATTTTATGGACAGAAAAAGATCAACACAAGCAAGCAAGACATTATAGATATCGAATGAAGTTGCATACTTTTTTAGGAATTTCCATTTGCAATCCTTCCTCAAGGCCGGCAAGCAACGGCGCCTTACAAGTTGAATACAGCATCCGCTCCTTTACAGAACATTTATATCCGGGCATACTGTATATAAACACTGAAAATAGAATAGAAATGAAATGTTATTGATACACCATCCATTAGTACTGACAATTGCTTTCTACTGCTGGCAGTGAGCTGAAGGGGGAGCAAAGTTTTGATGTATTTTGTATCGTAAGCGGAGGAGGTAAAACAAGCAAAGTAGCCGGGGCACAAAAATATATATCTCTGAACGGTTCTACGAAGGATCATTTCCTATCGATTCTCATTGATTCAGTAGTAACAATCAAATAATTTGCATGTTTATTATCTACGTGAATTCTGGACTTTCCTTCCTAGAAACTCGATTATGCACGTTACAGACAAACAAGAGGATAAATCGATAATATGGAGACGCTCAGACCAAAAGATTTAGTTTGCATCTTTTTCTACGATCCAAGACTGTCACAACAGGTGAAAACCTCGACAAATCGACCTAGCTCCAATATTCACAAGAAAGCACCACATCACCTATACTTTCTAAATAATCTCCTTCGTGCGTGTGTTTGAACAGGAAGAAACTATAACAAGGCTGATCCGTCGGAGTCTTGCCGGCAATTTCTGACACATCGCAATCGCCCGCAAAGCGAAGTTCGATTTGCTCTTCTTCGGTGTCGACACTCTTTAAAGGAAAAATTGAATGTTTAGTAAAACGTAATGAGCCACAGCCTTGAAATTGTCGCAATATTAATATGCAATTTAACGCATTCGAATAGTCTAATCAACCCCCCACCTTCAAACAGCGTTCGACATGATAACTGGTCAATAAGTTTGGCTACAAGTATAATAATCATAATATGAATCTAATCTCAGGATTCATATTATGATGATTCTCCGATGATGGCTTTAAAATGAAGTATAATAAGCCGCCCGTATGTAAAATAAGCTACAAATAAGAGAAGCTACTGGTAGTTAGAAGCAACGAGCTGTGCAACCAGGAATAAATCGAACGTCGTTCGAAGTTGAGGAGCGAATAAAACTAGCTAAAATGTAACGAAGAGACAAGAAAGACGATGGTGCGTAGTGTTATGTCTCACCAATTGCACAAGACTTGTCTGTTTGTCTCGAAGAGCCTCCAGCTTAAGCAAAGCTTCCTCGGAGATTGGAAAGTTCACGCCTGGAAGATTGCTGTGTCTTGTATGAATACCAATGTCAGTGCGATTCTGAAAATATAGAAGTGCAGAGTAAATTTCAGATCATAGCATCATATAATTCCTTAGAAACCTTGCGAGTGAACATCTAAATATTTACATTCCACAACAAAACTTGCAGGCTGCCGAAATCGATTATTGATAGATAAAGTTGTTCAAATTAACAGCGAAGTGGCCAGCCCGCAAATTTGTTCCTGCTATGTAAATTTCAGATCATAGCATCATATAATTCCTTAGAAACCTTGTGAGTGAACACCTAAAACGACGAAACTCGCAGGCTGCCTAAATCGATGATTGAGAGATAAAGTTGAAGCAGCCAGCCCGCAAATTTGGTCCTGCTATGTAAATTTCAGATCATTATCAATTCTCATTTCTTTAGAAATCTATTTTTTTTACAATGAGTGAACAGCAAAATGTTTACATGGCGCGAATAAACTTGTGGGCTGGCCACGCCACTGCAAATAAAGATGGAATGTTCTAGCCTAGGGTTAGACAATTGAAAAATTCATCTCGTTCTTATTGTTTTATGATGGTAGAGAACATTGCACTTGTTCCTAAAGAAAGGTTTGCAAAAATCTACCTCAGACTGCTTCACGATTCGCAACTCTTCTTCGGCATCAGTCAAAGGAGGTGGAGCCGCCTGATGCTCGAGATGTTTCAGATAGCCCTTGTAACTTGCATCAGACTGACAAAGTAAACACGTTATTTGAGAATGGTTTTCTACGAATGACGTCATTCGAGGATTTAAAAGCGTACCTTAGAGGTGGCGAAAAGTTCCTCTTTGATGTGACCGCCGCCAAACGTACTTTTCAAAGTTGCTCTTGTGGCGGCGTACAACATTTTTTCACGAACCTATAGGGAAGGCATTAGTTTGAATACCTAGTTTAGATTGCTGAATCGGTGTTTCCAGAAGAACAAATGAATTTTCAAAAGCGTGTAAGACCGACACACTCACAAGTTCAATTGCATACTTACTGGCGCAACATCGGGTGAATAGGTAATAAACACCCACTCATAGCCTTGATTATTTTGGGAATCAAGACGATAGAGAATGTAGCAAGGCTGCTTTTCTTCAAGTCTTGAAAGTACATTAGAATCATAATGTGCAAATACGTTAAAGAAGGTTTGGAGAAAAAATGGCATCCTACAATACTGTATAACATGATGTTGAATAATTTGAAAAGGATATCATCGATCCAATTGTCCATTGGCGATGCGCTCTCTGAATAAACTAATTGCTCTAGTGAAAGAGAACATAATTGATGCACATGAGCACATACATACCAGTTTGATTTGAAACTACACTAATGCAAGTGGTATAGCTATGCAAAACAGAAAGTTAGTCTATCAATGTAAAATCATGTGCACTATCGTTAGCAATTTCTTTTTGCATCTATTGTCTTCACCAAATCAACTGGCAGATACACCATCACTATGAGCACTACTGACTTGAATATTACAATCAAAACTATGCTTTTGCAAGATATCCACTAATGGAAATTATTTCACCAATTGATTTAAAAGATCTTATTTTAGTTGACACACCATGTAAGTTGTGGGCAAATCATGGTGCATATTGCATAATCACTCTTACCATTCTCGATACCAATTTTGATTATCCTCAGGGAGCCATCCTTTGATGATGCAAACATCTCCAAAAGCTCATCATTCGCTAGATGCAAAAAAAAACAACTTATCAATGGTTTCAGGAAACGTGACACAACAGTGAGCAAATTATTGCTGTCCCTCACTGAAATCTTGATGTTTGATAGAGTAAAAAACAAAACAAAGTTCAATTACGTATTTTATTCATAATATAGATTGTTGCACATCAACCCAATTTAACAAAACACAGTTACATCAATGCTATTGTGCCTGATGTGGAAATAAATGCTGTTTTTTTACTAGATTTGATCTGATGAGCCAGACTCTCCCACCTGCTTTATATAGTTGGAAAGCTCAGAGCATGGGGTGTTTAGGCTCATTCAACCAAATCTGGTTAAAAAATTGCACATATGGTCATACTGATTGTGGTTGGCAGCTGATGTGGGCACAGCATTGTACTCAAAATGTAAAAAGTGCTCAATCTGTCCCATAGAATATGACGTAGCTCTAATCGCTTTAATTATGCACCTGTACGACAAAAGCCTTGGGATCACGTCGAGTGGTAATTAAATACAATTGGTAATTGATGATTAATTAGAAATGTTGGCAATAAAGATAAAATTCAAAACCAGAAAAGAGTTAAAAGTGTGCCACAAACGACGACACATCAACAAATCAATCGCCACACATCAACAAACAAATCCCAAATATGCCAGACAGCACCGGCAAGGTGCGACGTATGAAGTATTTGTTGATGAGCTACAGTAACTTTAAACGTGGAATGATTCGCCACTCTCGTTTATATTATAGTCACGTACCTTTTATTCCAGTTTGATGAGACATTGTCCGACAGTTTCGAGGGGAAAACGCTTTGATCTTCAACAGGAAATGCGGAAGACAAACTTGACAAGACAAGATACAAATGTTGAAATATGTTAATTACGCTGATCAAAAACTAGATCCCATTCTTCTCTGTTGTAGAGCGACGTGTGCATAAGTTATGAATTTACAATTATAATTACATTACCATTGACTACAAAGGGGTAGCAATTGTTTACCGAGTTATTGAGAAACGTAGGCTCTGGATGTCTCTCCCCAAAGCATCTGGTTAGTCATGATCGATTGACGTAGGAAAATGGAATGTTTACCAATAAAATAAGAACATAAATTTAATAATCTCTCAAAAAACGAGAATTTAAAGCTGAAAACGACACAACAAAATCTCACAAGATCCACGATGGACAGGACGTCATAAAATTAAAATCAATAAATAGAACAATCGAAACCTAAAGTTGGTCGAAAACGAGTTTTGATTTCGGAGCTTTTTGTGAGGTCTTTATTCTTTGACTTTTCTCATTGAACGCTTGTATTTGAGAACTGCAGAGTCAATAAAGAGGTGCCTGACTGCCTTCCAAACTTGAGACGGAGGGGTCTAAATTAAAATGTACGCCTTAGTAAATGAAATCATTAGCAGCCCAAAAAATCAATTAGCAAGCCAAAAGGTTAAACAAACGATAACTCTCCCCATTCCATTTTACAGACCGTGCGCGCAAACTTTGTATTAGTATTATATATATTATATATTTACCAATATACAATAAATTAATACAAAGTTTGCATCGCACGGTCTGTAACGATGGAATGGGGAGAGTTATCGTTTGTTTAAACTATTTAGCAAGTTAAGTGATTTTTTGGGCCGCCTATGCTGAAATCAACACAGAGTTAAGCTATGGAAAAATTCCTCTTCATTACTTGCATAGATTGTGGACTATAGCTAAGATTTCCCAGATCGTGCAACAGTGATACAAGGTATGATAATAAGAAACGTGCGCATGCTCTGAATCTGACCTCTGTCAGAGTTGGCGTTTGCACGGGAAGGGCTCGGTATATTTATGAAATTAGGGTCCTTGAAACGGCGTTTTCATCGTTAAGAGAACACAAACTTGAAAACGCTAAGTTTGAAAAAATATTTTGGACGAAGAAGAAGAAGACAAAATCACAGTTAAAATTTTAAATTTTTCAGAGCGACAAACTTAAAACCATAATTATTATAAACATATTTAAGCATTAAGACTTTTAAACTTCTTGACTTTGTTTTACAAATGAAAAAGATGATAAATTTTGAATGTTTTGACATGTTCACGTTTGAGTAAACCAGCTTATTTTCTCCAAAATTTTTAGAACTGCTCCTTTTATATTTTAGAACTACACATTTCCCAACTAGAGCAGCCAATTTTGTAAAATGACAGGCTTTAGGATGACCCCAGAATGACACACAGGCGAAGCACATTGCTTGTAAGATAAAATAAGACAGCAAAAGTCATACTTACATTATCACGGATGGGTTGTTTCACAGGAGAGCTGTTTGCCATCAAATGTCGAAGCAATACACGCCATCCGGGAGACTTCTCCAATTTATCAGATTTCATGGGTACGACTGTGACCCAGGGACACCAGTTCCGATGCTCGGCCAACGCATCGAATTTGATCTTTTCAATATCCTGAAAAAATCCACCACAATTACTCTACTGAAATGCACAATCATTCAAAACGTCTTACAAAATTAACTGTGCAGTTCTCTGAAATAAAATCTGCATGGAAACATTTCCAAACCCACAAGTATAATATGTCAGAAAATGTTAATATGTCTATTTCAGTTTAGTTAATACGTCGAACTCAGTTTAGTTAATACGTCTATTTCAGTTTAGGTAATATGTTTATTTTAGTTTAATTTAGGATTATTGAAAGTAGTATATCATGTGCTTGCCATTACTTCGCCATCGCAAAGTTCAAAGAGTGTGGCACTCTTAGCAAAACGTCAATTTTTTGTGAATCATACAAGCAACGCAGCAAATTCGCCTTTACATCACTGAAAAGCATTGTGAAAAACTATAACAGCGTTTAAAGTTACCCTAAGATGTGACAAACATCCAATAAGTTCTCGATTGTTGCCTACGTTTGGAGCAAGAAGCAAGAACAAAATTACAATGTAAATGTCACTCATGCAAGGGAGAACTGCTCAAATTCTTCTTTCAGATAAAAGTTGATCTCGAAGAATCTATTTTATGTACATTAGAGGATTAGATTGATTTGACATACCCGAGATCCGCCCCTGATATACATATGGAACATAAAACACACATAAAATTGTATAGTTTAACTTACGTCCGTTTTCAGTCGTTTCGAACGGGGCTCGCGGTTTTCTTCATCACTAATGTCGGATGCGCTGCGTTGGCTTTCCGTTTGAGATAGGTTTTCCCCCGTCTCTAGTAAATCTGGTTGAATTGATCTCATCCTCTCGCTCATCGAGTCCTCCCCGATCTCTACAATCATACTGTTTTGCCAGCTACCCACAGGAGACGGCAGTCGAGCACTATCCACAATTGATAACAACTTCGGTTCATTCACCTGATCTGATTCACAGGAATTTTCAACACGATCAAAATCAGTTCCAGGATCAGGGAGGTTGTCGATTTCTTCTTGAGACTGTTGGTTGTATTCAGGTCCATCATTTTGAATGAACGGCGAGGCCTGGTTATCCATCTGGATGTCCGATAGTTGTTTTTGTTCGGGTAAGGGAATTTCTTCCGATATCAGGGTATTTCTTCCGATTTAGGAAATGTCGTTTCTTCCAATATTATTGATTTTACTTTTTCTGATGTTTGTTCTTTGACAAAAAAACTTACATCCGTGATATTTTCTTTGTTAAACACGATAGTTCTAGTTCGGGTTCTACTTCAGATTGGCTAAGCGCATTTGCCAAGACTTTTTCTGATGGGCACTTTTCATCACCAGGCTCCCTTGCGCAAATCACAAGTCCTCCAGACAAGGGTTCCTTTTCTGATAAAGATTTTTGATTTGGTAGCGGTTCCTTTTCAAGAATAGGTATTTTGTCTGACTGCGGTTCTCGTTCCGCTACAGTTCTTCCTTCACATAAACTTCCTTCTGACGCACCATGATTCTTCGATGGTGAAGTCTCTTCTCCGTAGATAGGTAAACCCTCCGACACAATCTCTTCTTCCGTGATAGATTTTTCTTCCGTAGCACAATCTTTCTCAGATCTTTCCATCAACACAGGGACTTCATAAGACATAGGGACTTCATAAGATACAGACACTTCATTAGGCATAGGGGCTTCATCAGACACAGGGACTTCATCAGACATAGGGCTTCATCAGACACAGGGACTTCATCAGACATAGGGACTTCATCAGACACAGGGACTTCATCAGACATAGGGAATTCGTCTGACATATGGACCTCATCAGACATAGGGACTTCATCAGACACTGGGACTTCATCAGACACAGGGACTTCATCTGACACAAGGACTTCATCAGACACAGGGACTTCATCTGACATATGGACCTGATCAGACACAAGAACTTCATCAGACATAGCTTCTTCATCCGAGATGCCCTCATGTGCAGACTGGTATTCAGATAAATGATCTCCTGGTTCTAATTTCCTTTCAAAGTAGTACTCCTCTGACGCAGTCTCGTCGTTTGACGAGGCTTCTTCCTGTTCAATGCCCACCGATGAAGAGTCGCATTTTAATGGAGAGATTTCAGATATTTCTATGCAATGCTCTGTTTGAGCCTGCGATGGAACTGGATTGTTGTGTTGAACGTGCAACGTATTCTCATTACCTGATATTTCATGTTGCAGAGAACTATCTTGAGTGCTCTCTGATGCTAACTCTTCATGTTCAACATGTCGGATGTATTGGGCAGTTCTATTATCTATTGCACAATATTCCTTATCATCATGCGTTCTTATCTCCACAGTTGATCCCGGGGAACCCTCATGATGATTTTCACCGTATTCCACACTGTTCATTATTGGTAAATCTTCACTTGTGTGTCTCTTCAGAGTTCCGTTATCCGTAGGATTGACCACTTGTTCGTGGCCATCAAATTGCCCAGCAATCACATTTTCACCGATTTCATTTTCATGAAGATCGACATTGTCCACTTGCCTGTGAGTACTACTAATCTCTGAAGGATAAATAACCGTATCGTTAAGTATGTATGTGAAATACGACGTCGATCATCTTTATGCAACCGTTCATTTTACAAAGTGAATGGTACGTATGAACTCTGAAGCATCGTTACATGTTTATAGATTTTGATTGTCCAGGTTAGTAGAGTCCTGAGAAGGACTGTGTGGGTTGGTGTTGACTGACGTTTAGACAATCTAATACAGGACTCTTCAGATGACTACAGTTAAGTTTATCGAAACGTCAGTCAACATAAACACCAAGTCTTTCGCAGAACTGTACTAACTTGGACGATCTACATTTACAAGCATGCATAGATTTGACAGACGAAAAACTAAGCGGTTTAGATAGTATGATGACGTCTTACGCTAAGGACAAAACTTTACTTGATATTTTATTCAAAGCCTTATTTTGGGCAATTGTTGTTATTCTAAGTATTCTTTCGTATTGTCGCTTACCGTCAGAAACCTTCTGAATGCTATCATCAAGCACCAAATCCACGGGATTGTTGATCGAATAAAAATTCCACAATCCAGCCTCGCGATGACAAGCTGTACAGAAAAGTACACCGGAAGTCTCGTCGCTAAAAAGATCCAAATATCGTTGTCCATAGTGAAAATATAATGAAATATTATTATTAAGTTATAAAAATAATAAAGAAATTCTTATCGCTCTTATAGAAATTAGCAAATTGGATGATCAAAAACGACAAAAACTATTTGTTCACGGCTGTTCATAAATTGGTAAAGTCATATTGTCATTCGTCTTATGTCTCTCGTAGTTCTTCTATATGAGAAAAACTACGCTCAATCTCAGATATTTTTTTACCTCGTATTCCATCCACACAAAGCCATAATACAAGCTGTTCTAATGATGTCATCGCTGTAATGTGAAAATTCATCGCTGATCGTGATGAAACTACAAAGGACTTCGAGATGATCGTCTGACAACTCCTTAAAACACAGAACACAAGATTGCTTTCAACAAAACGATTGAGTGTTGTCACTAAGCATTGGCATGTGTAACACGGCATTAGACTTAATGCAACTGGAAGGCTACTTCCCGCCAAAATTTAAAGGCACTCGACTAGTCCCAATCCTTCTATTCAAGGCCGAGTTAATAATACTGGGGCCGGTTGCACGAAGCCCAAACAGCATTATTCTTTGGATAGTAAAATATTCAAACTTGTAAAGAAAGTATTTATATTTTCGTTACCACGAAGAAATTTCGTAATCTTAGAAGCTATATTTCATTTCAGTGATTGCTCAGTTCAAAGCCTTTTCCTTTTCAAGAGGTTTTTTAACCTTTTGAAAAACATTTGATATCCAAGGGATAACGCTATTCATGCCTCGTGTAACCGGCCCCAGAAAGCTAAAATCGGGGAATACGATAAAATTTGGCTCCATATAAGTACATGTTTATGTAAAAGTAGCCGTTTAGTTATAAAGTCAGTTCAATGATAATATGGCATTCACTGATTATGAACTTAAGGTGTCAAAGTTCCACTTTTTTTTTTGTATTGTGAAACATATTGATTTTATCATACACTTTCAACTGACTCCATGAAAATGGTTCACAAATGGCCAAATTGTTTGATGTTCGTGAAACAATTTTTGCACATTTCCATGACTATATAAAGAGTCTGAAACGACTATAAAATCAGATTTGTGACATCATTGAAGATAGTTTAGTAATTCCATGTATATTACACGCGAGAGTTTTACTGCCGGAAGCAAACGGAATCAACAAAACATACCGTTCGGTGTTCTGATAAACACATAAATGACAAACTTCATCAATACATTACCATACAAAAAGTTCCCCGATAGGTAAACTGTTATCAAGTGCTATACATTGGTCAATTCTAGCAAGCCTGTAACAGGCAAATTGCAATGGACTTTTTTTGATACCATAATTTGGGCAATCTTTAAACTGCCTGACACGAGGACGGTTACCAAAGAAAATGTTGTTGAGAAGTGAAAGAAACTGATCACACGACTTTTTTAATGCTAACTACAAATTGGGTATTTTCGAATTCGAAAGAAGATACGTTCTTTTTAAAGCATCTCATTTTTAAAGATCCCATTCTTCAACAGAAAGCAAATCACCATACGTAAGTATAATTAGAGATGCGGTTGAGTGTCTTGGATTCATTCATACAGAATTGGAAAGAACATATCTCAGGGGACTTTCTTTTTGTGCCGTGTGCGCGATGTTTACATCGAATATGTGAGAAAATACATAGCTACCATCAGATTAGAATCCCACAGAAACCTAAAAACATTGAAGTAACAATCAACATACCATCTCCAAAAGTGTTTCGCGTTTCAATAATGGCAAATCTCCGCCCAATGTAAGGAGATTCTTGCAAGCATTCACGTACAAAACTTTCCATTCATCGCTCGTCCTTGTCGGCAGGCAAAGAAACGTTTCTTGAAAGGCAAAGAAAACGGCTGTAAAAGCCATTACATGTGTCCCGGGGGTCACGAAAACATTCGGATTCGCGAACGAGGGGTAAGACGAATATTGCCAAAATTTTCAGGTTGTCTTTTCTAAGATATATTTCATAATTAAGGGAGATTTCTAAAATTATCAAATAAACGTTAACAGTGATGTTACAGAACACTTTGTGAAATGTAAATACACGAAGCATTTTATAGCAAGCGTTACGAAAAAAAACCCACTTTATTTCCAACCAAGGTAATTTTTCACTTCACATTACAGGACGGGAAATAACGGTCGGCACCAACAATTGTCCCGTCGGAAAAACTTTCGCGTTGCCGCTTATTTTGCATTAAGATACGTAACTCAGACTACATTCATTAAATTGCATATTTCGAAAAAATACTTACCTGGGCATGGATTTTCTCTCCACGGACAAAACGGAGAATGTGCTTCGATGATGCTTGTTCGGAGTTTGTCACAAGCGATGTTATCTGCAAGCACAGTAATTTTAAAATAGCAGACTATATCACACAGGATGCATGTGTTCTATGCTTATGGCACCATAGTCAGCCTGCATGTTAAGGGTCTGGGTAAATGTGTTTGTGCTCACTTTCTGTAAAAACGAGGGATTCATACAGAAATAAACAATGCAAATGATCTGAAATGTACATAGCATGATCAAACTAAAGGACTGGCCACAATACCGCATATATCGCCAAATACTTGAAGAGTTTATTTGAAATCAGAATTTGAGTTTGTAAACGTCGAACACATCGAGTTTCCTCCATAAAATGACTCATCAAAACAATAAATTCAGTTCACGACCTTCATCCAATCGTCAACAAGCAAGTGTGCTCTAATGACTCAATGTTCCATTTACCAATCATAGCAAGTGTACTCACATGACGTATGTTCCCATTCTTCACCAATCATAGCAAGTGTACTTACATGACTTATGTTCCCATTTACCAATCATAGCAAGTGTACTTACATGACTTATGTTCCCATTTACCAATCATAGAAAGTGTACTCACATGACTTATGCTCCCATTCTTCACCAATCATAGAAAGTGTACTCACATGACTTACTTCACCAATCATAGAAAGTGTACTCACGTGACTTATGCTCCCATTCTTCACCGATCATAGCAAGTGTACTCACATGACTTATGTTCCCATTCTTCACCAATCATAGCAAGTGTACTCACATGACTTATGCTCCCATTCTTCACCAATCATAGAAAGTGTACTCACATGACTTATGCTCCCATCCTTCACCAATCATAGCAAGTGTACTCACATGACTTATGCTCCCATTCTTCACCAATCATAGAAAGTGTACTCACATGACTTATGCTCCCATTCTTCACCAATCATAGAAAGTGTACTCACATGACTTATGTTCCCATTCTTCACCAATCATAGCAAGTGTACTCACATGACTTATGTTCCCATTCTTCACCAATCATAGCAAGTGTACTCACATGACTTATGCTCCCATTTACCAATCATAGAAAGTGTACTCACATGACTTATGCTCTCATTCTTCACCAATCATAGAAAGTGTACTCACATGACT
Source organism: Xenia sp. Carnegie-2017 (assembly GCF_021976095.1). NCBI lineage: Eukaryota > Metazoa > Cnidaria > Anthozoa > Malacalcyonacea > Xeniidae > Xenia > Xenia sp. Carnegie-2017. Next base: position 8,419,403 of record NW_025813447.1, on the reverse strand, counting down.
TATGCTCCAATTCTTCACCAATCATAGAAAGTGTACTAACATGACTTATGCTCCCATTCTTCACCAATCATAGAAAGCGTACTCACATGACTTATGTTCCCATTCTTCACCAATCATAGCAAGTGTACTCACATGACTTATGTTCCATTCTTCACCAATCATAGCAAGTGTACTCACATGACTTATGTCCGCATTTACCAATCATAGCAAGTGTACTCACATGACTTATGCTCCCATTTACCAATCATAGAAAGTGTACTCACATGACTTATGCTCTCATTCTTCACCAATCATAGAAAGTGTACTCACATGACTTATGTTCCCATTTACCAATCATAGCAAGTGTACCAACATGATTTAATGTTCCCATTTACCAATCATAGAAAATGTACTCACATGACTTATGCTCTCATTCTTCACCAATCATAGAAAGTGTACTCACATGACTTATGTTCCCATTTACCAATCATAGCAAGTGTACTAACATGATTTAATGTTCCCATTTACCAATGATAGAAAGTGTACTCACATGACTAATGCTCTCATTCTTCACCAATCATAGAAAGTGTAGTCACATGACTTATGTTCCCATTTACCAATCATAGCAAGTGTACTAACATGACTTAATGTTCCCATTTACCATTCATAGCAAGTGTACTCACATGACTTATGTTCCCATTCTTCACCAATCATACCATCAACAGTCGCTTTGCAAGAAACACATTCAAGGAGGTCAACACCAATATTTACCCAACCGTATCGTGCACAATGTTTGGGTGATAGATCTGTTGGCTTCATTGGCCATGTGAATGGCTGGAATGTGTTAAGGATCCGAGGTGCAAAAAGTTAGCAATGTCTTCATATCTTCACCCGTAGACACTTGACATTAATACAGTTTGGTAACAGTTTGCATTATATCATGTCCTCACCAACTCACCCCATCAAATATTTGACACTATGGCAGGAAAAATATGAAAATAGTTCAGTAAGTTTTTAGAGTACATAGCTTTCATTCCCGAACAACTGGTTGAGAACCCCTGCATCTGCATATGGAGAAGTTGGAATACCCTTGTTTTTATCAACAACATACATATTAATACAGAAAAGGATACAGAGAATGTTGCCACTCTTTTTTCAAAGCTCTCTCTGTTTCTCGGTTGACACATAGTTGACATATGTTTGTCATTTTCGTTCTCATCTTTTTCGGATCTTTAAAAAAGGATGGCCAAGACATTTTAATATTGACAATGAAATTGCTTTCCAAACAAATCATTCAGCGCATTTTGAATGTCAAAGACTGGAAAGAACTTATTTGGGGATGAAATAGTTCCACTAACTTTACAACAACCATTTTTGGTGAAACTATTTCACTCTAACAAAGTAACTTGGGGCATTATTGGGTATACATAATACAGAGTAAAGTTAATCACTGTAATTAACATAGTACCGTAAATTTCAGTTTGTTTTCCATAACCACAGAGTATTGTGATTGCAAATTTCGACTTTATTTAGTCATCGTCAGGAGTGATTTTGCTAAATGTGTAGTTATTCCCGACGATGACGAAATGAATAAAGTCGAAACATATTGTAAAAATGATAACATTTTGGGAGTTACTATCGACTGCACCGTTTTAATGATCGTGTATAGCATAAACACGCCAATTCAAAAAACACGAAAATAAAGGATGAACAGGTACTTATAATTCTGATTTTCATGACAAATTTTGATTTCAAATTTGGTAAGCAGACTCTAACTTGGTTGTGGTAAACGATGTCTTCGACATCTGCTACTTTTAGAATACTCGTATTTTCGTTTCCAAAGTATTAATCAGTACGATGAATTGAATAATTGAAGCTACGTTAAACCTGCTAAAGAATAATAACTATATCGGTGTACCTACCTTTCGTATATGGAATCAGGTTTCTCGTGCATAAAACTCGATAAAATCTCTTGTATCTTGTAGCGCGTGTTCGAAAAAGATGCCATATTGAATAATTAATAAATGACGGGGAGGGGAGGACTAAATATTTACTGGGGGTATATAGGTTTGGGCTGTATATCGTCTTGAGAAACACAAGAGATAAATTTTGCGAAATACAATTCGATATTTCGATTAAAATCTGATCAGCAAGTATGTTCATGCATGGGATGCCAGACTAATTGTTGCGACACTGTGCAAGACTATAATGCTGCATAACGTTTCTTTAGAAATCTACCTTAAATGATCTAATAAACGCTCCTTATGAAATAAACACCTCAAATTTGATAAACGCCTCCCCTTTGGAGCGTGAGTTTGTACTACATGCCTCTCTCCGATAAACACCTCGTCTCTAATAATCCCACCTTATTATTGGGTCATGGGTGATCGTTTGGGCTCAGAAACCATATTATAAACTTAGTTTTGTTATAAACTGTTCCAGAATTGATAAAAACATCTCTCTATTCCACCAATGGCGTTTATGAAATCATTTACGGTGTTATTTTGAAGTGAGTGCAGGGAAAGTGCTAGAACGCTAATTTGGGAGGGTATATTCATCTATTCAGTTGTGGGCGAGTGATTTCTTTTGAAAGTAATTTGGTTTTAAAGTAAGTCAGTCGGGCACAACTATAGCACAATATATGAATATACATATACACACCCCAATTAGCGTTCTTGCACCGTCCCTGAGTGAACAGAAAATCATTTTCATAGCAGGACATTCATAAACGAGTCGGTGTAGATCACGGAATGTACAACATTGACGATAAGGACATAAATATTGAAATGTAAGAAATGTTGTAATCCGTGAAGGTTATGTTGTATGACATGTTATTTGCGTATCTACGTTCTGTTCTTCTGCATCACTGCCTGAAGCTACTATTTTTTTGTAAAATACGATGTTGTTCCACTGAATCACATTAAGGACAAATACACGAATAAGCATTTAAATTTCATGTAAAAGTTTCTAAACTTTTATGATTCCAAGGTAACTGAATGAATTTCACTAAACACAGACATCACAATGTCAGAGATGATGAACTACGCCATGCGTTGAAATAGATTTCGCTGAAAAAAGAGTACCACAGAAGATGATATCAAAGATAAGTTCAGATAAAGCAAGATTTAATCCTATTGCCCTTGAACGAGTGTAAAAGTATTTGCGTCCTCAAAAATTAGCCATATAACAAGTAACTTACTAACTTCGATTATTAAGAGTATGTTATGCATAATAAGAAAACTTATTGATTGAATGCAGCAGACCTTTATGAGACAGAGATTTGATATTTTTACACTACAGATCTCTCCAAATATCATCTTACAGCACTCAAAAATATAAACCAAACGTCAGAAGATTCGCTCTACTGGTGAATAGCAAAAAACAGATCCATTTCCGAAGGCAATGTAAGGACAACAGTCGAAATCCTCAAAATTTCAATACTATTTTTCATCACTATAATTAAATTACTATAACCATCAGTTGTATCTACGAAATATTGTGAAATAATAAATACAAATGTAACTTTTGTCAACTTCAGATGCAAAAACAACCTATAAAACGTAAAAAGACACAAGTAAAGCGGAATTTGGTGCGGCCAGGTTCATCGCACGCAGGCGCAATAACACTTCTAAATACTATCTAAATACTGTCCAAATAAAAGTCGTTCGACGATAATTTACAGCATGAAGCAAACATACATGTACTGTACCAGCATAAGACCGGCCGATATTCCTTGTTTTACAATCTCCTATTTCTGTATGGGTAAACAAAATAACTAGTCGATATAAAACCCTATTGCTACATACGTTTGATTCTTGGTTGTCCCAACCTCACACTATTCTAAAATACTCTACATCGGCGCGGATGTATCTTTCTATACAAAATATATTACTTGTCGATATTTGGAAAAATTGCTGAAGCCGATGTCGGATAAGGCGTGAACTCAATGGATTCAAACAGGGGTGGATTTGCTCGTTGGAGGGTGTGCGGGCGTTTTGATGGGTGGCTTGAAAAGTGTCAATATATCTGCAAAACGTACATATACAGCCAAAAGCAATTCGTCACGTTACTAACTTTTACGTGTAAGTCCTTTTTGGGGGTTTTGAGGTAAAGAGAAGTGAACATAATTCTAAGTAAAGTAAAACTTTTATGTTTAAGTCATTTTGGGGAGGTTTTGAGGTAAAGAGAAGTGAACATAATTCTAAGTAAAGTAAAACTTTTATGTTTAAGTCATTTTGGGGAGGTTTTGAGGTAAAGAGAAGTGAACATAATTCTAAGTACAGTAGAACTTTTATGTTTAAGTCATTTTTGGGGGGTTTTGAGGTAAAGAGAAGTGAACATAATTCTAAGTACAGTAAAACATGTTTAAGTCATTTTGGGAGGTTTTGAGGTAAAGAGAAGTGAACATAATTCTAAGTACAGTAAAACTTTTATGTTTAAGTCATTTTGGGAGGTTTTGAGGTAAGAGAAGTGAACATAATTCTAAGTAAAGTAAAACTTTTATGTTTAAGTCATTTTGGGAGGTTTTGAGGTAAAGAGAAGTGAACATAATTCTAAGTACAGTAGAACTTTTATGTTTAAGTCATTTTGGGCAGGTTTTGAGGTAAAGAGAAGTGAACATAATTCTAAGTACAGTAGAACTTTTATGTTTAAGTCATTTTGGGCAGGTTTTGAGGTAAAGAGAAGTGAACATAATTCTAAGTACAGTAAAACTTTTATGTTTAAGTCATTTTGGGAGGTTTTGAGGTAAAGAGAAGTGAACATAATTCTAAGTACAGTAAAACTTTTCAATGAACATTATATATTTTGAACATTTGAGTCGTTTTGATTGGTCAAAGAGCTTCGGCTGTGATTAAATACGGAACACACCAGTGGAGGAAATAGTAGCATCAGGCAAAAATCCCAAAGTGAAGAAATGTGACTTTGGCAAAAACTTTAGTAACGCGACGAATTGCGATTTGGGTTGATGCTCCAAAAATCTCCGATTCGTGGTATAAAAGAAACAAAATTTTACAAAAGAGCAAGACAACACCATAAAGTAGCCAACAAGTACTAATTCACAACAGAGCACCCCTCCACACACATACAAAACCACCCTGGATCCATCCCTGGACTCAAGCAGTTCTCATACGACCGCTGTTCATCAAACGCTTCAGCAAAGTTTCCCGGAATCTTAGATGAAAGCCATGGTAATACAAAATAAATAAGTCATATACAATGTAAATAGAGCGACAGACGATAAAAAATTACGAAAGTGGTACTGCTAACGCATAAACATCCCGCCTTTATCGAGTTTTAATTTTTTCGCAAGTCTTTGTTTCGTCGTCAATTGAACTGGTCGCCTGCCTCTCTTCGACGCGTTGCCTAGAAACAAATGTTATAATAATCAACGCAAACGGCAAAAAGATAAATTAACTGAAATGAAGGCGGGAGAAAAAAGCAGGTGTCTTGCATGAAAAGTATACAACAGCCACGAAAATATACATGGCAACATGTGAGTCATGCTACAACTGTATTTAAAACTCTGTACTTCGTCTCCTACCGTAAACAATAAAAAAGCCAACACCGAACTGCTCAAATCCATTCCAAGACATTTATTGAGTAACTTTGACGTGTTTATTACACCTAATTTATCACATAGTTTTTCGATTGCATCGTGAAAAACAATTTCACTTCTACATTACACATGAGTTGGCATACTTCTTTCTAGAGATATCAGACCTACGCTCATTTTGCAAATATCATCATAACGACATCACGTCCCAAAATTGACTATGAAGTGGTAGTTTCAATTAAAGGATAAACTGTAAAACTCAAAATATTTGCAGTCCAACGAAATATTTATCCACCCGTGTATTCATCATAACACAGGGTGAACAAAGTTGAATATGTCTAAAAAGATTCAACTGATAAAATTATTGTCCAGTCAATTTTTTTTTGCAAATGCAGTCAGAAAATGCGCGATTAACTTTGTGTCATAAAACTTCATTTTCAAATGGCACAAAATTCACTAACAATCGCATCGTGAATCAAAAGAAAAAGCATCTCCCGTGAAATTTTCGGACTATCATACTTTTTACGTAGCTAGTTACCTTTTTCCGTTTCTGATTGGTTGCCAGCACCCGAAGGTCTTAAAGGAGCTCGGGTACTTTTTCATCGCACCTTCGGACTCAGAAGATGTCCTTGGCGACTTTAGATTGTTCTGCAATTCGAAATAATAACACTATTTTAAAGAAGTGACGTGTATCAAGTTTTTATTGTGTAAAAAAACATGACCACTTACGTTATTGTTCGTCGGTTCAAACTCGGTTTTCCTCGAGATCTGTCGTACGGGACGGGGATGAGCATCGACTTGTGACTGAGCGATACGACCTAAGCAAAAAAAAAAGAAATTGCCTGTTCAATTATGTGGTAAATAATAAAAAATGAACAGCTTACAATGTCAATTAAACAATGAAAAATATCTAAAGCACTCTTGACAGTATGTTTATAATGGTGAAGAGAACCTTTCGGATTCCACGTTGCATCCACTCGTTCACTTTTCTTCTTCTTCATTCCGGGTTTCCACTTCACTTTTCCAGAAATTTCATCGTTTTCTATAGTTGGATACACTGAATAATAAAGAAGACTATATCATTATGTTATACTTTAGTTAATCAAAGGGAACGAGTTACAAAAAGCAATTATACATAAAATAACAATGGTCTATAGTTTTGATTTGACTCATTTGAGCTCAGTTAATTAAGTCAATGAAAAGCGAATTTTCAAATCAATCTTCAACACATGTTGAAGAAAAACTAATACGTTTGTTTTAAATTTATCTGTCTCGCATTATTGTTATTTTATAAAATAAATGCGAGATTTTTTGTCAAAAATACTTTCCATTTCTTAAGTGTATCATATTTTGCTAAGCAGTCTCAAAAAAACTCATTAGTAATTCTTGAGCAAAATTCAAAAGAAACACGTTGTCAGTCGTCGTCTTTACAAATGATAACGACGCGATAACTCTTCAAATTTAACCTCCATTTTTAGGGTTGCACGATGTTTTTTAGAAAATTATTTGGCCAGTGCAAAGATCTCCTTAACACAGTTTTGAACAATAATTTCCAACAATCGTAGACTGTGTTTGAAATACTAAACAAGCACAGAAAAGTATATGGTATTCTCTACTCAGCAAGTATGCTAAATTTTACTCGATCACGGACAGAAATATCCCTCGGCAATCAATCATAGAATAGTTATTTTACTGTAATCAGTCCTTGAGAGAGTATGTTACGCAGCTTATGTTCTAATCAATTACATAAAATGTTCAAGTGTAGCGACTCACCGTAATCGGGATCACTGGGAAATTTGTTCAATAATTCTTCTTCATCTTCCGCTGGACTGTTTAACCGGGACCGTCGTTGTTCATTGACAAATGAGGTTTGCTTCCCCGTGGAATATTCGTTACTGTAAACAACAACAAAAGAAATATACTTCGATCATTTTCCTTTACGGTCAAGGTAAACCGGAAATTTAAAGTTGGCTGGGGTGTGTGGACTATATAGAGGGGTGTAGGGCATAGTCGTGTGAAAGAAATTGTGAAAAATAAACATATGGATCAGGGATGCCGTTTGTATACAAATGAAAACATCCCTTCCTTCTTTAATACCTTGCTGATGCTATAGAAGCTGGGAGGTGATGCCTCGTAGAGGCCGTTTTAAGAGTCGTTGAAGTCGTTTTCCCCATGCCATTGTATAGTGCGTGAAGCTGCTGCTGTATTGGGAAACCATTGGCTTCTGGGATAGCTGGAAATGCATCTTCCACATCGACATCTTCGTCCGACATTTCTCGCCCATTTGAGGCTGGAAGTAGTAAAATACGAATCAAAAATCATTTGTATTTTTTAGTCCCTTAACAAAATCAAAATTAACACTGGTCCATTTACAGCGCAAATACGAACAGAAATTTAACAAAAAAACTTCAGGAAAAAGAAACCCAGAACATTCAAAGCAGCACTAAAGGAGAAAACAATGCAAGATGATTGTTTCATTAATGCCAAATCTAAGCTACAAAAATCTCTACGTTAGTATATGCAAGATGCTGCTTTCATCATGGGTAAACCTAGGCCGTTGTATATCTTTGGGCTTGTACAACGATACAGTCGATAAACTTCGAAAAATATGATGAAATATCCACTTCCGAGTATTGGAACAGCAAGCGATATTTCCGTACTTGATAAAGTTAAACGAAGCGGTTGTTCTTGCGATGACTGACATGAATAAGAACTCTTAAGCGATTGCTCTTCTTTCTTCGAATTTCCTTTCACAATCTTCTGTTTTCGCTTAGTGCCACTAAAGATAAACGAAGAAGAAACGATGTTTATAATTAGCAAAAGCAAAGAATTACACGCACATGTACACTAAACAGCACCTCCTGTCCCACCTGGAGGTGGGACAAGAAGGAGATGATGATTTTTAAAGACATTTCTTAAACACTTTTGTTTCGAGAAGAAGTAAAAACATATGGACAGATCACGAAAGATCGCACCTTCCTCCCACCCCCCATATTTCATGAAACATCCACAAATACTCTCGACAGAGCCAATTTTTTCTTACCTGACAACTTTTCCGTTAGATACGACCAATTTAAGGCTGTTTTCGGTCGATGCCTTATTTTCCGTCTGGGTGTTCTTTGAAATCTTTAATCTCAAAGGCGATTTATCGGACGCCGTCATTTTTTTACGCTGGTTTTTCGACTCGCTTTTTTGCGCGTTTCTGATTTCCTGTCGCTTGCCATAGCAGGGTTTTTGATCCTAATCACGGGCTTTTGCTCGTGAACTACAACGCTTGGTTTCTACAAACAGGAATAACATTAAACATGCTATACTGAAGGTCTATCTAAAGAGACGGTATAATTTCTCAAACTGAAAATGATAAATTGAATGTTTAAGTTTGTTTCGCTCATTTTTATATGCCAACAAAATTTTTAAAAACAAAAGCGAACAGTAACCAGGCATATTCAAAAAAAGGCGGGTTCCTTATTCGCAGTTTCTTCTGTAAAATTTTCAAACCATTCCGTCTGAAGCGAAGGCTCCAAACCCATTTAGAATTAAATGTTTTTTGTTTTTGTGTAGAGATTTGTTTATTTTTTCATGAGGAAAGAGGCCGAGGGCTGACAAAATAAAATAAAGAATCAACTACTGTTCGTTATAGCCGCTTTATACATTCTTATGCTTGAAAGTGTCATCTGTCGAATCGTAGTGAAGGAAAGCCAATTCAACGTTACGAATTGTGTGGGAAAAAACACTTGAAAACTTGGCTTATTTTTCGTTCAAATGCGCAAGTTTGGAGATGTAAGAAAAAATATAGGAGGAAATATCGTGCACGAGTAAAGAATAAACAACGCTACTAACTTCAGCTTGTTTCAACGCTTTTAATAAAGACTTGACGACTTTATTGTAATCCATAGCTTCCGGTATGAAAACTTTGTGTTGATCAAACGAGCCCTAAAATGAAAAAATCAAATTAACTTTAAATACAAGCATTTGTGTTCAGTAGCGCAGCCAGCCTGTCGGCAAGTTTTCCTTGTGCTATGTAAATTTCAGATCATTAACATTATACATTTCTTTACAAATCTGTTGTTTTTACAGGAGTGAACTAAAAAATTAACATAGCAGGACCAATTTGCTGGCTGGCTACGCCACTGTATGTGTTGCCTTGGCAAAATAGTCGTACATCCTTTTTGGAAACCCAGGACTTCAATTTCTTGAGCAAGTCGTGAATTCCGTCGATTAAAAACTGCGGTTTTCTTTCGCCACAATCTTCAAGATCTATACACACACGAAAAATTCACCTTCTAATTAAGAGCCTAGACAGATTTGCACTTTATTCTCGAAAAAGGCTAAATGGCAACTGCCATCCTGTCAAATATCAACCTACTTTTCAGTTCATCAATTAAGCCGACAGCCGCATACCAATGCAAAGATTCAAAGGACGAGAATAAATACTTTGCAGGGGTCTTTAACCGTAGCTCCATATCATAAATGCTGAATGAAAGAAATTTCAAAGCTCAGAAGACATTTTCATCGATCACTGATGACTAAATCACAGCATATAAGGAAACTACAGTGGAGCCTTCCGTTTTCCCATTTCTAATATCTAATATGGCTCTCAGTCTCTCCCAGTCAAAAGAAGTACTCTTATTGGTCAAAACAAGAAATTTTAAGGGTTTCATGCAGGATTAAACGCGAATGGATAACAACTTGAAATACTCCACACACATATTAGTGGAGTTCACTTTAAACAAGATCTTGATTTTAACAAGGTATAGCAAAATATTCCTACCTCAGCTGAAGTCCAATGTTGTATGAATGAAGAAAATTTCCGCCGAAGACGAGCGAGTCCTTGCTCGTAAAAACAGCATGAATCCAACCTAGTGAAAAAACACATCACAAAAAATTAAACCCATTTGGATATCTGATCAAATTAAATTATCTAGGATAGTTTTGCTCTAACTCTTTAAAGCGCAATTCGAGTATTGACAGTTATAAACATTTAGTGTTAACAAAGTATTTATTATAACCTGAAGGGATGAACAACGTCTGCCCAGGTTTCAAAACAACTTTGTAGCATCTGGTGATGAGATCGGCAAAGAACATTTCACTTTGGTTGGAGGATGCCGACCACTTTTCAAACAGTTTAAGATTCGTCTCGGTTGGTTCCACAAAATAGAAAATCTTTTCGCCCTAAAAAGTTCGAAACATAAACATTGTAGGGCAGTTTGTCAAATCAACTGACAAGCACATAGTCGCATAGATTTAGTTAAAATTGAAGAAAGTGGAATAACTTCCAAAGTAGCTGTGTTGAAAGTTAAAACTAAGCGATTGGTGAAGATTACGCTGTTCGTGAAGGGCGATATAGAAGAAGAAAGTTGAAAAACTAAAGAATAATTCAAATTTGAGAATGAAACAACAACTGCTTTTTTGGCTTGTTCTTAGAATTGACCTAAAACATTTTTTATACATCTATGAACATTTGATATCTTTATAAAATGCAATTCTCCAATTTACTTTTGCTTGATTTATCATAAGCAGAAAATCCATCGATTTCATGGCAAAAAAAAGATTTCAATAATAAAATTCCTATTTGTTTTCCCAAATCGATTCAGCCTTGTGATAAATAATTTATAGTATTAAACAACATTCATGAAAATATGCAATAATTTACATGTCACAGCCATGTAAATTAACAACCATTTACAGCCTACTTTCAACCCCAATATCGCAACGACGTCATTGTAAACCATGATACAAGCAGATCTCAGTATCGCTTGCATCAGGTAGTAAAATGCAGACTTAAATCTTCGTGCCCAACGTGATTATGCCGCGACATGATTGCTGTGCGCAATTGTATGAGGTGAATACACGAGAAATATAAAGGAAAAACAAAACACTAACAGCACATTGGTCGCGTGTATTTGAATGAGAAAAATAAAGGAAAATGTCATAGACAGAAACTTAATTTAACATTTACACCTATATGAAAACATCTACATGTAATTATCCGCAAAGGATTCAAAGAAATTTTGCACAGAAAAGAGGAAAATAATAAACGAGGAAAAACAACAAGCGAAGAAGATAAGACAAGAGCAGATGCCAGAGACAAAAAACAATAATATAATGAAGTGGTCCCTATAGGCTTAGCGGCCACAATCATACGTAGTTATAAGTCAAATTATACGTTGTTAAAAGACAAAACCTTCACAACGATTGTCATAACAATTGACTTATAGTGAGGAGGGAGAAATCTCTTTCTCACTACAACTCATAACAACATTAATTAATGTAAGTCACTAGATCAAGAAACAAGCAAAATGGCCAATATTCCCAACAAAACATAGATTAATACCGCTATCGACCATTTCGCACATGCTCACCCATAAAAGATGATACCAAACAGATGAGCCACCAAAATCAACATGAAAATCCGTGTAGGCGTTCTCGACTCCCATCAAGCAATACTTCTGAACACAAGGTCTTGGTTGCAACGGACTAAAACCCAAAGGACAAAAACTAAACTCTTCTCAAAAACTGAAATCAAAACGCTTTCTTTCAATGGCAAATACAACTCATCTTGCTTCATAGTAGTTTACTTGAGATAAACATCGTTGACTATACCTGTCGTCCGCTCCGTGGTCGGGCCAAAAACGATTCACCCAATCGATTTCGCAGACTACACGCGGTCCGCGGACTAATTTGGATAACCTAGTAAGCAAAAGAAACGCCAATGAAAAACGTTTCATGAATCCACGAAACTACAACAGAGTGTGCATCAAGACGCGAGTCGTTTAAATACGGTGGTGGATTTAGAAGAGGGGTGCGGGGAGGTGTGCTCCTCTCCTGGAAAGCTTCGGCTGGAGGCTTTGATATAGAGGGGGCCGATTTTCATACAAAAAACTCACACACCAAACAACTGAGCAAAGCAAATGTCATTAGTGTTTCATGGAGCACATTTCTTAAAAACTCCCAATCACAAAAAAAATAGAAAACAAATTTTAACAGACTCAAACTTGAGAAACCCTCCCCTCTCCCCTGACAAAACTATAGTGGATCCTACCCTGTTTAAAAACACTGCTATTAGAAATCGCGTATTATGCGTCCTGATTGGCCCTCGTTATCATACTAGAATACCAGACAGTTTTACAACGAACTGTCAGCAAAACAAACCATCATATATTGCTTTGTACTTTCAACTTGTGAACCGATAAGATATTATGTCAAATGGTGAATACCTTGTCCTCGAAAACTCCAAACTAATGACATTCAACGTTTTGTTCCGTCTGTGGCCCATGAAGTAAGCACTCCATTCTTTCATCGTCATCTTTAGATCTCCCTAAAAGGGATGCACGAGGAAAAAACCAGGCATTATATCAAGCAAAACGATACCCAAATTGATGCTGTTGGCTCAAAAAAGTCAACAACTTTGAGGTTGACGGAAAGCTTCAAATGATTGTGAAACAAATTGGAAAACCACAAAGTTTCGGTTATGAACATCACTGCTTGACGACAATTAATAGTCTAATTAGCAATGCGAGCATTGTCAACATCGAGTATCCGTATTATAAAAGAACGGCGTAAATCCAAGAAAAATCTAATTGTAATCCAATGCCAGACTTTGACCGTTTTGACATCGATCATGCGCGCTTGTCAAAGCTATTACCTGACTAATGACGTCAATAATGTCAAATACAAAGTCGCCACCTGAGAACAAAAAAGTTGCAATATGAACAAATCATCAAAATAAAAAACCCCAACAAGGTCGAGAAAGTGGGAAATAAATAAACGAGAATGCAATACGCACCAACATGATTCTGGACATCCAGAATCGAAAACGACGACTCTGGAACAAGCAGACCAAGTTCGCCTTTGGCTTCGACTAAAATTGGTTTCTTGAAGCCTTTCTTCGTGAAATAATCGGCCGTTAGCTCGGCCCCATTGCACTTCACAAGAATGGCATCCGGGCTGAAATAAATCACGCTCACAATAAAAAAGCAAGGAAATTCATTAAAGGCTAAAAATTCGATGATGACAACGGAAACACAATTCAATGAAGTCATGATATGCAAAGGTAACTGACCAAGTCGCCCGTCACTAATCTCAAGGAAACAGTTTGTGAGCTGTAGCGCGTGTTCGATGCTGAAATTGCCGGGTAGTAGCTAAATTCAATAGCAAAAGTAAAATTGCAATAACACGAACACAAAAAGAAGCGAAGTTGTGAATCAAAAAAGAAATATTCTGGTCATTTTCGTTGAATATTCCAATGTGAAGAGATGACAAACCATAAAGGCAACAAGTAACGACAGACCTGTATTATCTCCTCAAACTCTCTGAATTGTCGATGTATTGCAGTGGTTAAGGCTAAGGGTGCTTTTCGTTGTGGGGAGGGTGGGTTTGTGATTTAATGATCCCCATGCTGGCAACACTGATGAGATGTATAGTTGCCATGTGAGCATTGCATGTGAAGATCTTGTATGTAAATATTTTGATGATCGAGCACTTGGAGAGTAAATTAGATGAATTGGCAGAATTTATGAAAAGGCATCGGGGTGGGATGATTGGGTACCAGTAAAGGTAAATTCCTCCCTTTGGTTCCCCCTAGCCACGCCCATGGTAAAGGTCAATTCCTCCCTTTGGTTCCCCCTAGCTACGCCCATGAAAACACCAATTGCAAGCTTCTATCCTATTTATTTAAGATAACTCAATACAAAAGTGGTCCCTTCAGTGTGGTTTGAATGGTAATGAAAGCAGAATGAAACAAACCTAGAACTTAAATCAATGCTTCTTTCAGTTAATGCCTCATTTGTAGCAAATGCATGGCTCTCTGTCAAATGCAAACAAAAGCGATCTTAAGAAAGCAACATTTTTGACAACTTGGATGTCTTGATGGTTTAATGTAGTCCATCATTTCCTTCTTATCCCTTATAGTTTCTCGTGTCTTACCTAATGTCAAAAACATTGCTTGCTTAAGATTACTAAGAAACAACATTTCACTTTGACTTGAGAGCTTCTTGACTCAATAATCTAGGAGAATGATACCTAACTCACCTTGAAAATTGCTTGTTTTTCAACTGCTTTATAAACACAACAGTTCCTGCTTGAACCGCCTACAGCAGGTAACCAAGTAATTATAAGCAAACAGCAACAGTAAATGAATACATGACATTTTTGTAACACTGACTTACTTTGCTTTGGGCCTTGTTGTCGCTGGAGTCATGGCGATGAAAGTTCTCCTGTCTTTTCACTGATATAAAATAAAATACGAGAAAGTTTTGAGTTACCACAATATTCACTTGCTCAAATTATTTATTCACTAGTCTTTTATTAGGTTCCTGACACTGAGTGATGAAAGAGGATACACTCAAAATATATGTATACATCTAGGAAAGAATTGCAAATTAATGGCCATTAGTGCATTCTACATGTAATTCAAACATCAAAGATAGTGTTACAAAGATACAAAAGATCTCCTGTTTAATTTGTCACTGCACGCTGGCTACTCGTTTGTATGTAGTGGAAATATTTGGCCGTAAATCCAAAAAGGATATACTCTTTCGGATCGTTTATATTAAAGCAAACTAAAATGGGAAGTTAAGTGGATGTTTAAGGTGTTGAACGAAGAACGGTTAAGTGCGTTGACATTATACCTCAATAAACTGAAAATCCGAACCTCAGCACTTTGGGCAAAGTGAAAGTAAGATATGTCAACAGTTTAAGAAGATAACAGACAAACGTAATGTAAATAGACTACATCGGGGAAAGCAAAACGACCGAACTCGTTCAGATTGAGCAAGATTCCATTGAATAAATCTAAATAGCACCACAGAGCGGACGGTTTTGCTCACAACTCGCATAAAAATCAAACTGTCAGCAATTGCAATAATTTGCAAAAACACAATGACATTGCGCAGAGCTAAAACCGCGTCCCACGCTACAATAAAGAGCATGCGATCTGTTAAGAACAGAATCAAAGATAAAGAAGTATTTCAATTATGTTCTCACGTGTGAGAGGGCCATATTTCGGAGCACAACGCGGACAATGGTAACGTTCAATATCGTTCGCTTGGTACTCCTCGATTCCCACACAACTATAAAAGACAGAAAATCGCGACGAATGACCATAAGTCAACAGATCGGTAATTTAAAAGAGCGTCAGATAGAGTAATAAAGAATCCAACCTTCCGTGAAACCAATCATCGCAAGCATCACACTGGATCATAAATTGCATCTCGTCGTACGGTTGACGACAAATACAATACAAATCGGACGCCATTTTGAAACGTTAATTTATTCACTTCGAACGTTTCTTCTTTGTTTTGCAGCAGCACGTGCTCACGCAATAATGTACCATCCAACGCACGTGAAGTAAAAAACACGCGACGAGTGATATCAGGAAGTTTGCCAATGTTTAATGGACTAAACAGAGATCGCGAAGCAGGGCGAGCCAGGAAGGCATAGGGCATTGGGCAAGCAATTTATTGGGTAAAATTAAGTGTATCACAAAAAGAACGATTTGTCTTGGTTTTGCATGTTTTTGTGCTATTTTGCCCCTCCCCCCCTCACCTTTGGACCGTCTCCCCTTTCAATGCTTATACTACCAAAACGAAGCCTTCACTATTTTAATTCTTTGCAATGATACTTCTATCAAGTTTAGAGTACCTTTAGTAGTGAGTCAATCTGCTGGAAACTCTTTTCCTTCGAGGCGATTACCCTCCGATATAACTGCCGCTTATATTTGGATATAATTATACTTAGAAACGCATTAAAGGCAACGCAATTAGAAAAATTTTGTTCTTAAGCAGTTCATAATCAATATTTTTATCATGAAAATTTTTTGAATTGAAAATTGAGCAGCTGCTACTTATTCAGACTGTCCCCTGTGTCCACAACTGCTTTCTTACTCGTGTTAGTAATATTGGAAAACTCTAAACCACTATAGAGCTTCAGCTACGATGAGGATGACGAGCTTTTCCAAAAATGAGCATCATGGCTTACTGCACTAGCTCGTCTTGAATAAATGAGTGACTTCAGCAGTTTGGTCAGCAGTCATACAGGACATACAAAGCGAAACAACTAGAACAAGCTAAAAATTCTCGATGCGAGTTAGTTTGTTCTTTTACCCGATGCCTTATCGTCGTTCGAAATGATTTTGAGTAGCATCAGCTTTACGTGTAAGATTAAATGTATTTTTATTTTACGCCAATGTGATGTAAAAACTATAAAAGCTTTCTCTTACGCAGCCTAATGATTTTAGAAGTTCATACAGAAAGTTTCAAGATCAGCTCCTCTTGTTGAAATACATCTTTCATTACAAGTGACTTCATTGTATCATCCCCATTAAACGTCCATACTTTATTTTAATTGATCTAGAGGAACAGAAAACAAAGAAGTTCAAGCACATATGACGAAAAAATGTCGATGGTCGAAGAAACGCCACACCTGGCACTCATTTTTAACTTAAAGGTGTCTTCGATGTGGGCTCAACTGATCCAATGTCGTCGTCACTGAAATTGTCGAAGTTGTACTGATCCTACGAGAAGAAAAAACAAACATAAATAAAAATGCGAAATTGAGAAGACCAAAATAATAACAAAATAAAAATCTGATTCAACAACAAAAAGAAGGGGCGTAACGCTCCTGTAAAGACCATGCAAACAAAAGACTTAATAAACAAAGGGTCAAGCAACAACAAACACTAGCTAACAAGCTATACGGGAAATGAGAAACGTATGCAACAAATTCCACATTGTTGGATCAACAAAGATGAAACCAAATTTATTCAGAGAAAAATATTTGCTAGACATAAATGTATTCCAAACTATCAGGTTTGAAATTCGATAAAAGAAAAAATACATGATATTTCTTACCGAGTATTTTGAATCACCACCAAACTTGTTTTTTATATTGCTAAAGAAACCTTTGCCTTTTCTTCGTACACCTTTGAAATGAACCTAAGTCGCGTATGTAGAAATGACATGGTGTAAACAAACAACATTGATGAACGAACAAAGCTATACTTCAATTCGACATTTACTCTGCATCTTCTGGTAGTTAGATGGATCACTGAAAGATAATTCATAAAGAACCAGCAAGAGAATCAGTTTAGCGGACTGATAAGTTGTTTAAGCAATGAGTTTCCTTCAGTTCGGTTTTGAAAGGTGTTGTATAATATCAGTAGCTAGCTACGATGTAATGATTATAACTTCGCTCAGCATAGCACTAAAAGTTATAGTTATATGGTAAAAACGTAGTTTAAATTGAAGAGCTATTCTTGGGTTGCAAGCTACGTCATAGTCGCCATGTTGGATGATTTTAACAAAGAATTTTCCTTATTTATGTACACAGCAAATTTCATCCAACATGGCGAACGTTCCATTGTTCTCTTACTCCCAGGGAGATGGTTGCAACCCATCAATAGTTATCTGGTAAATAGTAAGGTTGAATTGAAGAGCTTTTCTCAGCTACAAAAATAAGACAAAAATACGCAATGAAACACAATCCTTACGTCTTCCTCGTCGTCCTCCTCATCTCCTACACATTGCGGTGCTCCAGGTAATTCTCCAGAAGCATCAGACGCATTCTGTATTAACTTATGATACTTGTACTCAAGTCTAAATCACAAAAAAAGAGGAGAATGAAATTGTTCATACAGTTATTTAGCTTTACCTTAGGTACATAGAGAAAGTTCCCGATCAGGGGCGATTTGATGATTTGCATTATAAATTTTAGATACTCAATCCTACCTAATTTTAACAAAACACAATAATAACAACTTTTTCATTAGCTGTGAATGTTAAAACAGCTAATAAATGTTACCAATCAAACTCTTTTCAAATTATATTCAAATGTATTTATGTACAAGAAGATTACTCTGTCTACTACACAAGGTAAAACAATATTTAGTTTAAGCACATTACCTTCTATTTTTACACCACAGAATCAAGATAGCAAGAATCATAAGAATTACAAAACCAGCAAAGCATGCCAGACCAATCTGTTAATAAAATAAAGATTATAATATATGATTTATTTAAAACTGCATTCCATTTATAGAGGAGCCTCGGTCAACAGTATACTATTCCCTATTGAAGGAAGGGGACCTTTAGAATTTTTTATCTGTAATTCTAAAAACGACTATTGACGAGACCTTTTATGTTCTTTAAGTTAAATATGCCGCTTAAGTTGCACTCAGCTAAGCATGCCTTTAGTGACATTGCCCAACTTGAGCACAAAAAATGTCATAGCAATAAGATTTTTTGACTAAGGATTCTGGTTTCTTGCTTAAGAATGATATGCAACAACGACAGCAAACTTTTCTTTCACGCACATTTTTTAGATGTTCGGTTCGATTTACCCAACCAGTTGCGTCGTATTGTAGAATTTTATATTTGATGGCAGATATTTTCTGATATTTTTCTTAATAAGATTTGCTTTGTGAAATGCTAATGGCATGAAATTTAGCTCATTTCATTTCTTGAAAAATTTCGAACCGAAACTTTTCAAAGGATATTTGAAATTTAAAGAAAATGTCTGTGTATCTTGAAGAGAAAAAGGAGATCTGCCGAGGTCTACTGTCGTTACCGAAGCAATGTTCAGAAAAACTATATGAAAATTTCTAAATTTTCATTTCATGAGCTGACTTTCTGTGAAACGTGTAACTTACCGCAAAATCTTTAACGGATCTTTCAAGAATACTGCACGTCGTTGTATTACGTTTCGGTAAAAATACTCCACCAACACAAACTCTAAAAAAGTGAGTTTTTCGATGATTTAAAGTTATTTAGAACTAAACGATTGATTACACGCCCCCCTCGTGAAAACATCAGCTTCGGTTTTTGGGATCAGAGTGTTAAAAGAAAGTTATTCTTTCTTTCTTTCTTTCTTTCTTTCTTTCTTTCTTTCTTTCTTTCTTTCTTTCCATCTATCTATCTATCTATCTATCTATCTATCTATCTATCTATCTATCTATGTATCTATGTATCTATCTATCTATCTATCTATCTATCTATCTATCTATCTATCTATCTATCTATCTATCTATCTATCTATCTATCTATCTATCTATCTATCTATCTATCTATCTATCTATCGATCTATCTATCTATCTATCTATCTATCTATCTATCTATCTATCTATCTATCTATCTATCTATCTATCTAGTAAATGTACAATCTTTTGCTTTGTATTTTTTATGTTGTGGCATCGGAGCTACTTACTTCGGTAATTTCCAAACAAATGTTGTGTTTTTCTTTCCTTTCTGTCAAAATGAATAGTTGCTTTTAACTAAACACCATACGAAAAGAAAGTCCCCCTCCTTGATAAACTATAATAAGGGCTGAATGAATGAATTCCCAACCGGTCTCTTAAATCCAAATTGCGAATGTACTGTTTTGATACGAGCATGATCTTTAAATTGCGTTACACAATGGCGATTATCAACAAGTAATGTTCCTTAATTATTGAGTGAAACTGATAATACCACTTCTAAATGATAATTTTCAAATTGAATATTTTGAATTAAAGGGACGATACGTCCTTTGGTCCGGCTTTGTCAAAGAACGAGTGACCTCATTCTTCACATGGCACTGATGGCAGTTAGAATATATCTCAGGCTTAGCTTCCTTTTTGCGTGGTAGTTACAAATGATACTCCCAGCGAAAGAAAGTGGAAGCACAAACAAACTCACCACACAACCAGTCATAACACTATAATAATCATCCTTGGTACAAAATGGACAGGCAAAGGCTGAGCGCATGATGACATGAAAACTAAAAATAAAAACCAAAACTGAGTCAACAAGCATGTCTGACGTGTGCCGGGGTTTACCAAATTTTACAAGGAAGCTGAATATGGAGCTCACAGACGATATAATCAATTGAAATGTCTACTGTTTCAGTGAGATGTCTGTATGAAGTAGAAAAAATTCTAACACAGTAACGACTTTTTTATAAGCTGTACAGCAAGACGCAGCAAAACCGGCAGAATAAGAATTTCCATCAAGCTTTCTTTCACGATATCTTCAGGATTATGATTAGCGGCGTGACGACCACGAGGAGTGTGTGTGGGAGAGTGTGTGATAACCCTCCAATAATCTCTAATTTAAAGTATCGAAATTCAAAACAATGAAAAACGTAAGTTTTTTGCTACAATTAATCTAATCTCAATTGGTATTAATCATTAATTTTTTCATTCCAAAGTCGTAATTGCAAGTAGTTTTTGGTTCTTTGTCTTTAAAAATTGGGAAAGAGTTGATCAATATTACTGAAACCAGTTGGCTATTTTCATGTCGAACCCCTTTGATTCTTTCACCACACCCTCATTATGATCGAACAAAATCTTCATCACCCAAATACAACTGCTTCATGAAAAGGGAGGCTCTCGTTATCTGTTGTCAATAAATTATGTTTATACTTTATTCGAACGAAAAAAGTTTAACATTTCGTACCTGCAACCGTCACATGTTCCTTGCGGGCATTTTGCAGGCAACATAACTTTAACCTGTGTCGAGATGAGAAATAAGTTTTAGTAACATGAGATAAATGTAGCTATGAAACACTGCAGAGTCTGCGAAGCATACGATAAAAACATCGTTCCCTTTGTACATTTAAATTATTGGTCCGAAGTGTAGCTCGAGACTCTCCACAGACGCCTTAAATTACATCAACAAACATGCAAATCACAAAAAAATGCGTCATATCTCTTTAGATGCATCCAGCTGCTGCGCTTTTTCTGAAAACAGCTCTTCCTTCCTTAGTCATAAAATCGTTTGAGTTGACTTGCATTGCCTTGTGCAAAGCCCAGCTCACGCCGCTGTCTTATATACCTTGAATATTTACTCGCAGGCGCACACAGTTTGGGTGCGGAAACAATTAAGGTGACAGAAAAATATGGTGTGGCTTACATGAAGCAAATATTGACAATGTAACTTTTCTATACGACTTAGTCCGTGGGATCAATTTTACTGAGACCATTAAGAATCATTCCGTGTAACACGCGTGCTACATAGAATATGACCACCTTATGAATTTTCGTTGCAATTTCAAACAAACACTTACATCACTTGGATTGCGATGTGGATCACAAACATGATGTATGACGGTGGATCTTCCTTTAGGGCAATATTTACTTTTCCTGAATGTGAAAATGACAAAAGTAAAATTATACATGAATAAGCATGTTAAATTTTCATTTCTCGATTAATTATGCTTACCCATGCCCTGCGTAATGCATTGTCAATACGGTCGCGTTGATAAGACCTTTATCAGCGTATATCTCATCGGTTTTTCTCAATTTCTCTGTTGTAATCTTCATAAGCTGTTCCCCCACACTATAAAACAACCATATTTACTAAACAATTTGTAAGCAAAATGAGAAAAATGACCGTGTTGAGCACGCGCTATAAGAAGCAGCAACCATCTTTCTTCTTCAGACATGACACGGTTCTCATACCTCATTGGTTGAGCGGCTAATGGCTTTGCGCCTCGTTTTGGAATCATTGTCATTCGGCAAATGGTGTGATTGAAAACCTCTTGATTCTGAAAGCAAATGAATTTTAGCATATGACTTGTATAGGACGTGAAAAGAAATAAAATAGTTTGGTTTTTATCATTATTAAGTCACAAACCAAAACCAATGCAGTCTTATAAGCTTAGGTGAAATGAAGCAAGAACAGTCAATCAAAATTCCTCCGGCATGTAGTGAATTACAGCATGAAGATCCCTTGGAGGATCTCTATGGAGAGCAGTTAAAAACATAGGTCGTCATTTTGTGTAAAGAAGTTTATTTAGCAATTCTTTCCGGATAAACAAAAAGATCGCAAATGTGTTTTTGATTTCTAGAGTATGGAGTCAACCACACACAGAGGTTTGATTTTCTTTTGTAATTATGCTACTATAACTAGAAATAATGAATCTTTGCTGGATTTTTAAGAAGAATACTTTATAAAAATAAAATTATCGACACAAGTCGCTTTTTCACTCTTATTTTACCTTTTCAATGCCTTTCATGGAGATATTTCTGAAGCAGGAAGCTTTCCTGTGACTTTCTTCATTCTGACAAAAGCTTAAGTTGAAATGGTAATAGTACTTCGTTCCTTTGGGAGTGAACAGAGCACTAGTCTTTACGCTGTAAAACCTGAAACATAAAATGGTTTGTACATAAAAAGAATGAATAAAAAAGGTGAGTAAAAACAGTAGATCACAGCACAGTAAAACACATACCCAGCTAAAGGATTCAAATCGAAAATTTTTCCTTCTTTGCTTGTCAACTTACAATTAGACACACATTCCGTGGAGCCCGACGCACTGAAAAGTTAGAAATTGTTTAAACCCAAAGACACACGATAACTTTTTACGTCGGCTAGATAGATGAACATTTTAAACGACATTTGTCGGAAGGGTAAATTAAAGGGGTAAAGGGTAAAAAAGGTTCACTTATTTTTTCAAGCTGTATACTTCCTATAGATTTTTAGCTTTATACGACAGTAATCATGATAGATTTTTGAAAAGATTTTTACTATGGAGTGAAATGACATGAAGGCAAACCAGATAACAGAAAAATGACGTTCAAATGGTCTCTTTTTTAAAATCTGTATAATATCTTGGCTATGCATAATAGAATCACCGTATAGACATTTCTCAGCTAAAGTAGTACAAATAGGGATATACAAGTACCTCGTGAGCATGTCACCGCAAGGAATACAAGCATCCTCGCCATATAGATTGCTGACGTTCAGATAAGTATCTGGAAAGATTATATTGAGTACCTGATGTTAGGACTCTTAGAGAAATTTCAGCGTGCTTGAAAGAACCATTCATAAATAATCCCATTGATAATGGCATTTAAATCAATGTTTATACTCTGAACGTGTTACTTTTTGTTACATGAAGTAACAAAATTAAGCAGTGAAGCACAACGTCGGTATGTTACAGACACAACATAAGCGATGATCACTGATCAGCATGATCAAAACTGTATAGTAATGAATTAACAGACATCACAAACATGCAAGTCAAGCTTGCGTGTGAAGCTTACGTTACCATCAACAACACAATAAAATAAAGCACATGCCTTTAGGGCAGGGTTCACAAGTTGATTTTCCGTCCTTTTGAACAATTCGATTTCCTTTAGGACACGGAATGCAGCTAAAAGGATCAATAGATGCACGGCGTTTAATATTAGGAGACATTTGAACGTTTTTGTAACTTATGTACAGTAGCTCTAAGAAAATGTTTACCCTTCATCACCCATTCCTAGAGGGCACGGCTTGCAACTGGCGGCGCCACCATCAACCGTTTTCGTGACTTTAATCGAGTAAATTTCAACCCTAAAACACGAAAATCAAAGTGGTAAAGCTTTAATATTTCATATATGGAAATCCTTTGCTCAATCGACGCCAAATTTTGAACAGAAATAAATTTGCAATTGAAAGCGCATTTTTCAAGGAAAAAATTCATTTCCAGTACAACGTAACTGAGATTGTTTAGAAGAGCAATCGAAATTCAGCAAAGATGTTTGACCTTATCTTATCTGACACTACACATCATTTACTGGCAAAATAAAATATTGGCGTTTTTCTTCCTCGAAAAAACTCGTGATTTGATACAACAATTTCAAATAAATTGATCTCAATTGTTGTAGCTACTTTAATACTATATTAGTAAAATAAAATTACGTTTTGAAAATTATTGACGTAATTGATTACATTTAAATAACACTTAAACGACCTAGCAGAAACTGAAATTGTATTTAATAAAAGTTCTTCGTACACGATATGAATAGACCATACCTGTCGTCTGGATAATTAAAATGGCCCTTGTTGTCTTCGCTAGCATCGTAGTCTCGGCCATAATCAGTGCCTTTCGTGAAAATCCAATAATATCCTTCGGTGTGCTTTATTGTAGCTTGAAAACTATAGAAAATAATTGTACAATACATTTTTAGTAGAAAAACTATCAACAGTACCAGTAGCTTTTGTATCAAATTGATTTAATTGATTCAATAATTTATCTTAATTTATCTATTTTAGTAGAAAAACTATCAACAGTACCAGTAGCTTTTGTATTACATTGATTTATATCACTCAATAATTTATTTTAATTTATCTATAGAAAGCGCCTTACGTGTATGTCTGCGTTTCCTGCTTTCCGTTCCATTCGTGGATTTTCTGGTCTTTCCCGTGTTCATCTTTTTTCTTGCTTGCTTGTAACTGTAAATGAAAATAATGTACTTATTCAGCTGAAATATTCAATACAGCTTTTTGTATTAAGATGGACCAAGATGTATTAAAAATATAATCTGGAACAACGAGCAATTATTCAAAGTCAAATAACTCAGGAGCAGATCTAGAGAGAGGGTGTGCGGGGGGAGAGATCATTTCGAAATAATGCACCCCTCTTAATGAAATACCGCATCCGCTCTTTTAACGCAAGATTTGATGACACTCTCATACTTGAACAGCCCCCCCAACTTTGTTTTGTGATAAATTCAAGTTGCCTCAACCGAGTTGCGTTTGGTTGAATGTCTAACGCGTGGCAAAGGTATTCCAGCTTAAAGGGTGCACAATCTTGTTCAAAATACTGTCATTGGAGTATTACATAAATTATCCCATACTGGGAACATTTAAAAAACACGTTTGAGGATTTCTGGAACAGCGTTTATCCTACTGACGTTTCTTTATTTTAATTTTTCATTTTAGTTACGTACAAATGCTATATATAGATAGAAATAACGGATATTTTCCGCTTTTAAATATCCCAATCAAGTTGATCATTTGCGAGCTCCCATTGTAACAAATAAGTCATAAAAGAGCCACATGACTGAGATGCTTGACTATCACAGAATAACATCTGAGAGTTTCTAAATTTTCACAACACGCAGTATCAATACCGATAACCAGTAGAGGCAAATATGAATTAGATGTGAGGAAATAAGAAACTTTTAGCAAAGAGACACATTAACGTCTAATCAATAAACAAACAAACAGTTGTGCTCAAAAGATTTTTTCTATAGAGAATTCAACCCCCAATCCCCCAAACACACACACACAACCTACTGACATGACTGTAAAAGCCAAAAACGTTTAACTTAACATTTCATTGATGTTCAAGAATTACAAATATCTACCTGATGAAAAGTCAGCGAGCAAGGTCCCTTGCAAATCAATTTGAATTCAAAACTGATTACGCCCAACCCAGGAGAAAGAGAGCTTGTTTTGAAACCATCCGTTCCCAGGAACAATAGCATCTGAACATCATCTGCGTGCCCGTATCCGCTATCGATCATGTTACCGCGAAGCTCGAATCCTGAAGCACAGCCTCTGTCTGAAAAGATAGACGCAGACGAGAAATATCAGAAAGACTTGCTCTTACGAATATTTATAATCCTTTTATGTTAAAACGTATACAGGAAGAAATTTATTTCTCTGTCAATCTGTTACAACTGTACTTATGAATGATTACAGTATAGAATAGACTTCTCTGAAATCCATTACTGCTGAACTTATGATTACAGTAAAAAATACCCTTTTATATCTTCCATTCAGTCTAGAGCTGCAATTACAATCCCGGGGTAAGACATACTTCGCTATTATCTTTCACATCTGTACTTATGTTAACAGCATAGCGTATACTTGCCTATCATTCTTAACAACTGTATTATTTTAACAGTATAAAATATGCGTGTCTATAATCCTTTAAAGTTGCACCTATGACAACAGCATGAAATATATTTGTCTATCATTCTTTATACCAGCTTTACGACGACATGTATTCTCCTCACTAATTAAGGCACTACAATTACATGAAGCACGTTGTCCCGGCTGGTTTGATCATACAGAAAAGGTGTCAACTTCTTTGATCTCATGCACCTTTCAACTGGGCAAAGAATTATCACATTTTTCATGCAATCGGTCCTTCATCATGCCTTACCATGTCCTGACTTGCATAATTGTTCCATGTTTTCCGGCCAGCTTCTCCACCAATGAAAATCGAAACCATATTCAGGCTCTGTCGAGGGAGGGCACTTCGTACAATCTGAAGACAATAATTGAAATTGAAACTTTATTAAAAACTTTCGTACGACCTAAACTGTGATAGACCCAGGAAGTTGGGCTTAAAAAACTGACGTACTTTCTCCCTTTCCGTCAGAAAACGTCATTGGAGGACAGAAATCACATGTCGTGCCGTTCTTGAACATTCCTGGATTACACGGTGGACAATCAGCTTCCACTCCCGATGTTGGTAAAGCAGTCGATCCCTTGACGTTGCTCAAACAAATTTTTGGCTCGATCCATAGAAACGTCTTTCTAAACTGAAAGAATGAAAAAATATTAAAAATAAACCGTATCGATATCTGAAATTCCTGTTATATTCACGAATGTGAGGTTGATGGTTTTTGTAATGTTGACGAGTTCTAACGAAGAAGAAACAGCCAGGGGCGTTTGAAGAAACGATGAAGGACGTCATTCATTTATTCTAACATTCATTCTCGGCTTTTCTGTTGTTGATGAACTGCACCATCAACACGTGACCGTGGTTTCTAGAAACTGCTAAGTGGGAAGAGGCGATTGGCAGGAACTACCTCCCAAAAATGATCCGATCTTGTGCCTGGTACATGCAGTCTTAGGGTGTTATTGATTTTAGTGTGCATTGATAAAACGAAAGTCAGCAGGTCCTCATAACATTAATTAAGGGTACGGAGGAACATTTTTATAAGTGCCATCCTGCCTTGCAAAATTTTATAAGAGCAGCGGCCTACTGAGTGTAAATCATTCGTGAATCGTTTCGCATTTTCCTACATGGTTCTTACCACGCGCATACCTTATCACGTGGCCTAAATATTGTCACTTTAAGCAAAACAACGTGAAACAGGAACGTTGACGTTTATTTCCAAGTGCTTGGTTAAACATTAATACCTTGTTATTCTCATCACAAACACTGTGAGTTTCAATGTAGTCGTTGACTGTGCACGGTTTCATTTTTTCACATTCGGCCGAACCAGTTCCTAAAATGTACAAAATACTACATATAGGTAACAATTATTCGTGCCACGCTCATTCACTACATAAAATTGATTTCTAAAATAATAATTCAATAATATTGCGCAATTAAAACAACACGACTAAAATATGTTTGTGTTGAACACGCCACTGCTTTACAGTTTCTACACAGAAGAAAACTGACGTAGTTTTTTAAAGTTCTAAGTAAAAAACCCACTCGAGTATTGTGTTGTTATGTCACATTTTTTGCACTCCGTTCCTCCTTCGACAGGATAAAACTGACCAGCCGGACAAGGCTTGCATCTGCAAAGCAGGATAAAATGTAAAATTTCATATCAAAAATAACATCAATTAAAGCTATAGTTCGTTGCACGTACAAAAATATCTAATCAAACACTTAATTTTCACCTTCAAAAAAATAACTAATGAACAAAATCGTTAGATGTGTCCCTCGTTCATGAATGCAACTATGATTTTACTCAACAGTCACAATAACACCAGCCAAGCAAGTCAATTACCTTAAATAATGTGACGCATCGCTAGGCTCCATCGAAAAACCTTACCTTTTTGTTCCCTCTTGATCAGCAAAAGTTCCAACGGGGCAGGGGAAACACTCAGAAGTATAGGCAACACCTGAAACATTCGGATTAAAACTCACACCGATGTACCTTTCTATGGTCAATTTCGAACTGCTTCTGTCAACGATTTCACAAACCTTTCACGCGAATGGATTTGATAAAAACTGGTTCCCCCCTTTGTTCAACGTTTTGTTGATCGGTCGATGGAAACAGCGATGCTTGCCAAACGATCAAATTGTGGCCTCGTTTCAAATGCACCTTCGGAGAAAGCAGAGTTGATTGAAACACACGAAATTTCAACGAACAGACGAAAAATTGCACAATTCCTATTTTCGGAATAGTTTTCGATTTATTTTTGTTGAACAGCACTACTTTACTTTGCCTCAGCTCTGAAACACCTGTACAGTATTTTGAACGTATAACAAGTAGTGAAAATCAGTTGCAAAGATAAAAATCTGCGAGGGACTGGTTCCAACTAAAGGTGTCATCCGTCAACGCTATCGCCATTATCGCAAATGTAAACTGTTCCCTTATTGTCGTGTGTTTATAAAAAGATCCATCGCTTCACTGACTTTCTTCAATCAATGAGACGAGTTACGTCGCCACGCACTAAACATGATTACGTCATTTTGTGAAAACAAACGTTGTCAGGGCTGTCACTTACGGTTTCGTTATCCCATTTGAAATTTCTCGTACGTGGGAGATATTTATAGGAATCTTCGCTTGAGCTCATTATGCACTGTTCATTACGGACCTGGTAGTGTAAAAGATCAAAATATAATCGTAATTTAATCGAACTGATTCGGCGATAAAAGCTTGTTGTTTATCACTTCAAGACTTTAAACAAGCGCGTCAGCAATGTACTTACAAAAACGTTGAAAAAGACGTCACTGCTTGGCTTTCGGTACGAGAAAGTGACGTAGCCGTCCTTCTTTAACTAAAAGGAAATTCGATCATTGCTTTTTGTCTGCCATTAGAAACTCGGCGTTAATCATTCATCTAGGAGTTACCGTTATGGCTAAAGTAAGCTGTGATGTACAGGCATCGGCACTTGAGACTAAATAGTCACCAGCTGCCTTCCACAAAGAGCTAAAAATTGGAAAAACAAACTTTCTCATCAAGATCCG
This sequence comes from Xenia sp. Carnegie-2017, assembly GCF_021976095.1. NCBI lineage: Eukaryota > Metazoa > Cnidaria > Anthozoa > Malacalcyonacea > Xeniidae > Xenia > Xenia sp. Carnegie-2017. The sequence continues at coordinate 8,390,185 of NW_025813447.1, read as the reverse complement.
TGAGCTCTGACATGATGATGTAATTGATTCATGTCACTACACAGAAATCTAATTCAGTGCTACTTTTTAAAAGAAAAAGAAAAATCAACATAATTTAGACCACACACAAATTTCTAATTTGTGTATACAATGGTATTCGGCTGGGCGATCCATGAAACGATCCCAAACACTTAACAAGCCAAGTGCTTAAATGAGAAGAATAAAAATACCATTATGTCATTATTATGTGTTGGTTTTAATTACTTCGTGCAGTTATCTTTCTTTGTTTTCGACGATCTGTATTCGTCACTGTCATCAAACGACTGCGTTTCAAAGCCACTTGGCAGTATGGTCCAGTTTGTATACACGACGTCACCTCCCAAGCTGTAATGACCGACAGGACAAGGCTGACAAGACTGTTCAGCACTTGAAACATCAAGGAACTGTCCTGGTTCACACGACGATTCTGCAGATTGAAAAGGGGATCAGGATGTAAGAATCGCGAAAGATTTATCGAGAGAAGACAGGACGGAAAAATAAAGTAAATTAATGTTTTGCGGACCACTGACAAACAAATGAAAAATTTCCTGAACTTTCGATGTTTTGAAGGATACTGCTTGTTTTTCTTTCAAGTAAACGATACTTCAAAAATTTTTCTTTTAAAGACGTTTTTGTAGTATAAATTGCGAAAATAAAAACCCCTTTTTTAGTGTAAACCTGGGTCGATTGGGAAACCAAGTACTTCGATTAAACTCGGTAAAAGCCGTTCCTGATGCTATGAAAAGCATTCATTTTATTTTGCATAGCACCGGTGCCAATGAGAAATGACTTTCTCGTGACTGTCTGTGCTTCAAAGTTCATACACTCGCATTTGTGTTTGTGTCCCATGCAGAAGAATTCTCAGTCCAAACCTTAGTAATCGCCTATATGTTTAACTCGCGGTGAGGTAAAGATTCAGCCTGCACTAGGTACATGAATCTTTGTTTTGAAATTGCTCAGTCAAGCACACAGATAACATAATATATTCCATTTCACGTCAGTTTTCTTCAAAGCAACGACAATTCAAATAGATTGAAAATGATAACTCGTTGTAAACTCACCACATTTCTTTTGTCGTATGGGAGGAAGGCCAGTGGCTAAACACTCCTCGTTTCTTCGTAGCACGGCTACACGCCACCTTCCGCCGGCCGAATCACATTCTGTAAACTCGTATTCGAACTGTCCCTGTAAGCAAGACGTGTTATAAACGATGGATGCTAAACCGCACGATCAAAACACCAATATTCAATACCTTTTTACAGTTTGGTAATCTAGCAAATACGGCCTGAATAGCCATAATAAGAACGAAAGATAGAATCGTTACACGCGACATCTTTCCTCTCACAAACTTTTGAACGCCGTAATTCTCACAAGATAACAATGTCAAGCGAAGCATCTTCTTTGTAATACAAGACAATGCAGAGAAGGAACTCAGTCATAGTCAGCTGATTGTCTACATTTGCAATGCAAATAAACGAAATGACCGCGTGATATTTTTTTACGAAAATACCAAGTATCGTAAGTTTCAGCTTTTTCCAGGTCGTGAAATCTAACTTGTGCAAGACAAGTATTTGGAAAATACTTGTGACTGGGTTTTCTGATGCATGTTATGCTTCGATAATGACAAACAACTGGGGTAGCTCATCAATCGACGTCTCGAGTTATCCTTGAACGAAAAAGTTCAAGTTGTCCCGGGAAGTCACACTTCACTCACAAGTGGACACCCGATACCTGCTGCGCGGCAGTAGATTTTTTGGAAAACAGTTTTGAAACGATAAAACTTGAAACAAAACGGTCAAGTCTCTTCTCACAGCAGTAGCATCGAGTAAGTAACAAAAAATCAAATTAATTCTCCTTTCTTATAAGCCCAGTTCTCACATTGTCGTCAAAGTGGTTTGTGTCTAGAGTAAGACAGAGCTCTATGAGCGGAAAACTACGAGACGGCTCAGACAACTGCATGAGAGATAAACGTAGATCAATACGAGATGATAATTCAATACGATCTTTGGTGAATGTCTTCTACTCCATCATTATGAAGAATGCAAAAACTGCAATTACTCACAAGACCAAATACGATTCTATGATTTGATATAATTATTTTCTTTCAACATTTTACATGACTCGACCTCTTTGACTAAAACAAAATACTATATATGTTTTCACAACAGCAGAAGACCAAATTTCTTAAAACATGACGCGCCAACTACTCATTAAATGAAGTTCTACGAACTAATGCTGAACAGAACATTGTATGACTGATAAGAAAAATAAGTTTATACATGCATATACCTAGCTTGCCCATTCCAATCAACTTTTCATTCGAAAACAAACTGTTTGTCATAACTCTCGTCGCACTCCTTTTATTGGTAGAAAACTTTTCTCGTGAGCCAAAAAATCGTATTACCATTTGTAGCATGTCTGTGGTATCCTAACACATTGCTTGTTTACTTGAGCACTTAGATTTATAAAACAACATGATAGAAAGGTATCTAACACAACGTTTAAAGCCAAACAAAGTTTCCAGAACATAAAAAAATGCAACGAGAAACTTCTACATAGCTAATAGTGTTTTTAGTAAGACATGAAGCAGAGCAAGTAAGAACTGAAGGAAATTGCTGGTGGAATTCACACTGGTTTCGTCCATTAGTAGGGCGAAATGGCGAATGTGTACAAAGGGATAGTATATGGGGACAATTATGTACAAAATACTACAAGTTTGAGCAGATGATATACAATAGTGTTTCCGATGGTCTTTAAGAAACACGGAAAGGAATCGTCATAACAAAAATAACCAATCAAAATACGCTGAATTTTACATAACATGAAACCCCGATGTATGAAAGAGGAAATATTTTTGTGATCGCAAATGAAATATTAAGATAACGCGGAGGTCATGGTGAAATGGCAACTTAAGAATAAACATAATGAATTTCACCAGTTTTGCTTAAACATAAAAGCACAACGTTTAGCCTGAGCACAACCTGCACCAATTTTTTGTTTGCATGCAGCTTGTGCAAAGGCTGGCCATCGGAACGCATGTGATCAGCTCGTGCATCAAGCTTGCGGTATGTATATAAAATGTGTTCTGTACAATTAAGCTTAATATATAAAATCCTCTATATCCTTTGCACAATACTATAACTCCATGTCATGTGTCTCGTCTTCTGAAAAATCAGAAATGGTACTCTCTTCACTCGACGAGCTCATTTCATCTTGTTCCTTAAGCGCTTCTTCAGTAGCGAATCTCTTAATATAGTCTATATTAATGAAAAAATTTCATGTCGGAAATTCTGATATTTATGCGTATGTAAAGGATGACAGGGCGGAGAAGAGGAAGGCCATGTATGTAAGAGGCAGACGGAGGTGTCGAGGGAGTATAAAAGGAACATAACAGTGAAAAACAAGGATGTGGTGGAAAGATCATATAGGACAGTAAGAACGAGGTGGTGAAAGTAAATAAGGAAGCAGCTGAAATGAGAAGAATGACAAGTTAAAGATGGATGCTGTAGTTCAAGGAGTTAAATTTAATAATTTTCTCGATGTACTAGTCTACACTCCGCGTTAGGAGTTTCACGTATATGTTTCTTGAGAAAAAGAAGAAAGCATCTAAAATCAAAAACCTAACAAAAAACGTCCACTTTTCCTTTAACGACGTCCAGTTCACCTACCAGCAGATTTCACAACAAAGCAGGAAAAGTTACTTTTCTAGTCCGAAAGTTAATGATTGATCCGAAATATGATGACAAAGGGTAGAAAATGTTGATTTTCTCATCGATGTGCATGTGAATGTTGATATAAGAAATAAACAGTGCCAGAAAGTTTGGATACGCACAGAAGCATGTAAAATGAATGGTTTGAACAAGGGAGTATTATATATTAAATGTTTTAGATGCAGATCATCCAGGTTAGTGCAGCTCAGTGAAAGCCTGTTCATGTTAGTGTTGCATGAGATTTCGACATCCTGAGTGACAAACATCTTCATAGTCAAGAAAGGAGTAAATGTCAGGAGTGCACTAACCCTGGACAATCCACACATGGATCTACAAACATGTAACAGAAACATATCTTGGTAAACATTTTTTGAACAAGAAACAGAAACATACCTAGGACAACATACCTAACACATCATTTTGGCACAACGAAATATAGGTCTCCTTACACAAAACTCTATTCAACTAAATGCAATTCAACTTTTCAATTAAGTGAATGGTTTGAACCTGGCAGTATCATTAAATGTTTGTAGATGTGGATTGTTTAGGTTAGTAAAGGCCTGAGGACTATTGGTATTGACTGAGGTTTTAACAACTTCTGCAGCAGTCATCTTTAAAGTCAACTAAACTTTCTAACAATAAAAACCAAATCATATCTTGTCTGCAGACTGATACCTTTTATCCTATCTTTGTATTGCTCTGGTTTATGTAGATAAAGCGCAGCTGCATCACCATTAAGGGGATCAACGGGGTTAGGATATGTTAACAGTTGAGGTAAGAAGGATTCGAAAATATTGGAAAGATCTAAAAGATACAAGTGCATCATCCTGAGAGAGTTCATTCATGAAAGAATGAAAACATTTCTTCAGCTTAGGATACAGGTCTAAAAGTACTCTGTTACAAAATACTTCAAATTCATAACAAAATAGTACCATATAAGGCTGTCCAAGCTTGGTTGATCACATCAAGACATACTGTACCAGACCTAAAGTTGAAACCACAGTAATCACAACTATGAAAAGCATTATCACTTTATCAATGCAAACATAATCATACTTACGCCTCATCAATATTAGGATGATATATCTTGTTTAGGAATCCTAAATTTAAGACCATATGCAAATAGAAATCAAGGACAAGTGAAGGCAATAAATTGAAACTGATAAGAACTCAAGTGTTATAACTGCATCAAAAAAAAAACACACAAGACAAAACAAAGGACTTGCATTTTAACATCAAACTATAGCCCTAACAAATAAATACAAAAGACCAGAGCAAAAAAAGCCTTCAGTTTTACCATCATATGAGGATGATACACTGTAGCTTGGGGAGCTGTGGTTGTTATAGCATAAATCAAATCAATGGCTTTAGACACATTGATTTGATATAGAAATTTACTTTCCAAAAATTGTCAAAATAATACCTATGGAAGGTGATTTGAATGGATATTTATCAGGTAGATCAACTCTCACTTTCCATACGCCTCCTTCGTAATGTGCTGCAAAGTAGAATTATAATTACCAATATGCTCAGACCCTTTCAAACTTGGTAAATTAAAAGTCGGGTTGCTTCAAAGTAAATCATGTCAGATATATCAAGTGGTATATCCAGCCAGCAAGTTTTGGTTCTAATACAAAAACATTCGACCATTTTCATGTTTTCTTTATTTAGAAATCTATTTTTTTCCCAGCAAGTGAGCTAGCAGAGAAAAACTTGCCAAACGTGACTAATTGTGCAGGTTGGTTACACCACTAATTTTGAGCTCATGTAAGTGGAACTTTGAAATATGAGGTATGGCACTATAATTTGTTGTATCCACCTTTCTATGCCATAAATTGTTATCTAAAACATAATAACTGTAGTCATGCGGGTAAAACGTGATCTTCACAAAGCAAATGTTTAATATTCAAATTTCAAATACATCGTAATGAGTTTGATTTGTCCAGTCATCAACCTAAGTTCAAAACTTGTGCCACGAAAAATTTTAGGAAAGAAATTTCTCGCCAACACTAACCGTTACCAAGCATGCTTTGTAAACGTACAATAAAGCATAATATTTCAAATATGCGAAGACGACAAAGACATGAATATGCAAATATATCTAGCTCGCTTTGCATTTGGATTGCTTTCGCTTTTTATCATCAGAAGAGAAATGATTAGGCGAATTATCGGTGTATCATAATCGTAAGAAATAGAGCGTGGTTCAGGTATTTGGCAGAAATTGATTATGTTAGTCGATGGAGCAGATTTTAGGATATAATTCTGAATGTTAAAATTTCAAAGACATTTTTTGTTTACAATTGAGTGAATACATTATTAATTTTGGCAATGGAACTGAGAAAATCGTGTTTTCAACTTCGAGAAACTGCTGTAACTCGAAAGAATAAAAAAAAACCACCCCTCGCTTTTCATTGAAAATGAAATCCATAAATTCAATTTTAAAACCAAACGAACAAGAAAACGAACGACCAATATACATTCATATAGGATTGGATCCTCCTCGAAGGACTCCATTTAAATCTCGAATAATAAAAACATTCTTACTGCCTGCAGGTCCAAAAAATTTTACGACAAATTCGTTAAGGCCACCAAGAATCGTGACTTCGTGCTTGCTCTCGATGCTGCAAACGGAATAGTTAAGAAAAACACAAACTTGGAAAAAGAATCGAGACTTGTCTAATATACGTATGAAGAAACATCCTAACAACAAGAAAATCTGTCGGTTTTATAAGCGATGGCCGTGCATAAAAACGCGAAAAGATACAGTTTAATCACATCGGTGTCCATTCTTCTTTTCCCTGGGGACGGCGAAGACATCTTCCTTGAATTAAAACGATTTTACGGGCAATAGTCCAGTGTTCTTCTTGCCAACCTCTTGTTCCAAATGATACTAAGGACTTTGAGATGAAAACTTGTTTTATTTTGTGACGTTTTGTTATGTCACGTGCTTTCGTAAGCCCCGCCTCCTCCATCAACCATATAAGGAGGTAGCATACATTCAGGATGGTAGAGTACAACTTGGGATTGGCTACTCAGCCTTGAAGTGATTTGACAGAAGTGAAAGAATTTGCTAAGTCAGCACTTCTTTTCATATTATTTTATCTGGTTTTCGCGATATTAGTCTTTCACTGAAGAAATAAAAGATGTTTACTGTGTTTGCACAGGCTTATGCAAACCGGGGAGACCTTTGGGAGAACGAAAAACATCTTTTATTTTATTTATAAAATAACAATAATGCGAGTCACTTCTCCATGTGTGTCTCATCAAGCCAGCTTAGGTTGGAGGTGTGGTTCCGAGAGTTCGACATCGAAGTTCGGAGACCGGGTTTGGATCATTCGTAGTTTTCCTTCAGTGAAGTACTTAAGCCCCTGCACGACTACAACGTGATGATCCAGGCGCAGTTTTTTTTATGTTTTTTCCTCTAAAATGTATTCATGATCGATTTGCAAATTCTCTTTGACTGATTGATTGTGTACATCGATTTGATAAGTTGAGCTCAGATGTGCTTTGCACTGGCTAATGCAAACTCAGCTCTTGACCAAGCAGCGCACGCGTTTCATTGTGTTTATTTTGTAAAACAAAATACAACAAAAATTAATAGAACTTCTAAAAGGCCATCGGAAGCAAATGAGGTTTGGGGGGGGGGGAGGAGTGAAAACCCAACTTTGACTATGTTTAATGGTCGGATAGCAAGTGGATAAAGTTAAATTTTCCAGCGGAGGGGCAACGAAGCCTACTCAATAACCCCTCCCCCCGCAACTGTTTAAAGACTTTCGCTTGTGCTTATCTCAATATGTTAGTACCTAGCCCTAATGCTTGTTATTTTCTGGACTATCACCCATCATCATTTATCGCAAAGGGTTCTTCCAAGGAAGAAGTTTAAGCACGCAAAAAAATATATATACGATAATATCTGCTCAATACATATCATTTTACTACATCTATCGACTATTTTCCTTTTTCGCGATAATTCCTATTCGCAAGATGCTGAACTAAGTTACATTTAGGTGTATTCATGTGAAGCAAAGACTTGTTATATGACAAAAAGACAGTGTAGACAAAAAAAATGTTTAAGTCCAAGCGTTTGATTCAAGCCAAAATTTTCTTTGCCAAAGCAACGATGTGCTTGCTACTGATGCCAAACATATCCATAAGGGCAGCAGATGGCCCGGAACGTGGCAAACCGTTAACGGCAAGCTTATGAACGACAATTGAAGAGTCCGCTGAGACGGCAGAACAAACAGCATCGCCTATACCACCTACGAAACGCAACAAAAGAGAAATCTTAGTGAGATGAGAAAGTCAAACTCAATTACAAGGTGATTGCTGACAAGGATAGCCAAATTTAACCAGACAACTTCAATTATTATTACTTTTTTCAGTTGAATTTTTGAGAAGCGGACCTCACGGATAATTGGATATATTGAGGTGAACTCAACCTCCCCCCTGGTTACGGGCCTGCTTACGACAGTTAACCAAACAAATTTCGTCACCTTCAGGATAATGATCTTCAACAGTAATTATTTTACCACCAGCAGCTTTAGCGTTAGCAATGATACCCTCGTTGTCCAAAGGTTTGATGGTGAATGGATCGAGAACGCGGGCATTGATACCACTTTTGGCAAGCTCCTCGGCAGCTTCCATAGCGTGCACCAGAGTGATAGCAGCTCCGATAATGAGCACCTTGTCGTTATCACTTTTCTTCACAACCTTATTTGATTTGAAATATTATGTCAACGTGAAATGCGCATTTCTTTCGAGAGTTGTTTTGGAAAGAAAAATAACAGCTTGAAAATAATTTAAAAGATGATTATGCGAGAATGAATAACCTATTGCTAAACCGACAATGGACGACAAAGTGAACATAGTGAAATATACCATATTTTAGCACAGCGGTGCTTGCTAACTTTTTCAACCTGAGTGAAGCGCTTGGACGGGAGCGACGCAAAAATGAGCAATAACGTTAAAAGAACTACCTTAGACTTTCCAATTTCAAAAACTTCGTCGTTTTTATAAATGACAGGTGTCGCGGGTCGACTGGATCTGATGAAGCAGATGCCTTCGGTGTTAGCAGATAGTTCAACAGCTCTTTCCATGGACACAGCATCGGATGGATAAAATACGTAAGAGCCGTAAACTGATCGGAACATTGAAAGATCTTCAAGAGCCATTTGAGATGGACCGTCTTCACCTAAATGCGAAGCAATATTGACTAGGAAAAACTGCTTTACCTCTCCCCACCCTCATGCAAAAGTAAAATAATGCATAGATGTTTTTTATAATTGAAAAGTAACAATCACTGGGTAAACAAATGTTGAGAGCATGATGAAGTCACGTGACAGACCCAACATACCAATGGAAACTCCACAATGAGAACCGCAAAATTTCACATTCGCTTGAGAGATGGCGGCCATTCTTATTTGATCGAAACCACGCGTGAGGAAGCAGGCAAAAGTACTGGCAAACGGAATGGTACGATGTCGAGTACCACAACCGACAGCAACACCGATAAGATTCTGTTCGGCGATGAAACATTCGATGTAATTGTCGTTGTTCGCTTTCATCAACTTGAGCGAGTGCGTGGAGTTTTTTGTGTCGCCGTCAAGAGCGATAACACGCGGGCATGTCTTGTACAGCTTTACAAGAGCATTTCCATAGGTTTCACGAGTTGCTATCTACGTAAACGGAGGAAAAAATTATGAGCTAGCATAAATGTTTTCTGCAAGAACAATGATTTTGTGTAATAAAACAATAACGAGCGTAAAATTTCTTTTGGATAAATTATCACAACTGAGAATGAAGAAACAAAACTGCCCAAATGGAATTCTATGTGCAAAATAACCTAACATAAAGAAATAAGTAACAAAGACGACAACTATTTCACATCAGTGGGAAAACTAAGAAGTATAAACGGGTAGTCACGACAAGACTTCGCGCACCTTCTGTCCAAGTTCATAATTTGGCGGTTCGATCAATTTGGCTTTCAAACTAACATCCGGTGCATCATCAATTACAGGCTGAGGACTCAAGCCATGAGGACCTTGATTTTTAATATGAGCCTTGATTTCTTCGATTGCCTTGGCAGCTTTGTCTCCCAGTGCTTTACCATGCCAGTTCTCCAAATCTTCGATTCCTGGAAATGGCAATTATCGAAAAACTAAAATGAAATCCTGGTCAAGGCAATAAAAACCGCAATGATACATAATACAGACTGTAATTGGTGGGACTCATATTGATATACATTCATGACATGCCATATTAAGTACATTGGAAATCCATTGTTTTTTACAGATTATGGCATGCATGTATCAATATCAGACCCCAATTATCAATGTTCCTAGGACTATTTATATAATACGTTATCAGTCAAAAGTGTAGACAATTGAATTGACAATCAAACTATCTCGTGGAGTGGTGGACAATTGATAAAAACTTTACAGTTGTAACATATGGGATGTCTACTTTTAGTTATCAGTAAATTTATGTTTCAGTAAAAGAAAGCCAGATAAAGCACACTAGAAACATTCAAATGCAGAGTATTCTAAATTGATTCCATATTAGACTACCGACCGTTGATGCCTTTGCCTTTGTATGTCTTGGCAACAATGCACGTCGGCTTTCCCTTCACCACACTTGCATCATAAAATGCACGACAAAGAGCTTCGACATCATGGCCATCAAGCACTATGGCATTCCAGCTTAAATAGAACAAAAATGGTACAACTTTGATGGACATGCTGCAAACCCAACATATTTAATGAGCAATAATCAATAGTCCACAAAAATGCTTTGCTTAAATCAAAATTATGATTCATCAATGATCCAATGCTTATCTATTTCTTATCCTCTTGAAATTCATGCATCAATGTACACCACATGCAAATAAGCAGTAGACATTATTTGGTCCACAAGGAATAAATTCTACGGTTGTTATTCCACACCACAAGGCAGGTATTTTTAGTTCTACCTACCCAAAGGCTTCCATTCTTGCTTTGTAAACCTCCATCTGATGCTGCAGACTGGTTGGCTGACTTTGACCCAAGCGATTGACATCAATGATAGCCACAAGATTATCTAATTTATAATAACTGGCAAATGCTGCAGCCTCCCAAACGCTGCCCTCCATTGATTCACCATCACCCATTAGAGTGTAGACACGATAACTAAAACATACGTGGTATCGATCATCTCAGACCAAATCACTTTAACTTTTTCAATAAATAAAAAGCTTTCTTAAATAGTAAAATAGAGATTTTGTCATAGTGACAAATTTAAAAATTGTCTTAAAAAGAGCAAATACCTTGGCAAATGGTCAAAAGAATACCAAAATAGTTCTTAAAAGAACTTTTCAAAACCAGAATACTAACCCAACAATTCTAATAGAATTCTAAAAGAACTGTTTTTACAGCTTAAAGATACTAAGTGAATTTAGTGTCTAGTAGAAGTTAGTTTCCATACTATTTTGCCATTCACCGTGGTGTTTGCTCTTTTCAAGACAATTCTTAAATAAGAAGCTAAGATACCTGGCTTTGTCATAGTTCTTTCCAACATAGGCCATACCAGCTGCACAACTCAGACCTTGACCAAGTGAGCCAGTTGCCACATCAACGAAACTCAATCTCTAGAGTTGTTCAAACACCAAAAGGTTGAATGTATAAGCCATGACCACATGAACTAAATCAGGTCATCAAATACGTCATACCGGAGTGGGATGGCCTTCCAAATCGCAATCAATCTTCCTCAACTTCAACAAATCACTTGCTGGAAAAAGTCCGGCTTCAGCCCATGCAGCATAAAGAATTGGTGCCGAATGGCCCTATTATCATGAAATAAAAGTTTTACAAACACAACAAGAGAACTGGAATTCTAGTGATAGATGGATAAGACACTAACAAAATCCTCAAAAACTAGTAAGAAAAGTGGTCAGAGAAAATAAAATACCTTCGACAACACAAAGCGATCACTTGATGCATCACGTGGATCTTTAACTGCAAACCAAGAAAATTCAGACTACTGTGACTATAGCTATGATTACACAGAGAATTGATCTATAGCTTGGTAAAAAAACTTTACAAAAAGTTTTTAAATATTGTAATACAGGGTGCATCAATAAAGCTAGACAATTTTAAAATATTGGAAAAACATCATTTTGTCAAAGTTTCTTGAAAATATGTTCATGTCCATGTATTTCGGCATCGTCTCATTTATGCAAGAGTAAAAACAATCAGTAAAAATTAATCTTGAGAAGTGGGAGAGCCATAAGAGAGAGTTAAAAGCCTCAATCTTATTCTAATTTAGTTCTAACAGCTACCTAAAAGTTTGAGCTCTGTTGTGCATTTTATTTCTCCAATCTCACTTGTGCATATAATCAGTCTTAAATAAGAAAAAGGTTCGCGATAATGACAAAAATGTGCAATTTAGACACGTTGCGGGGTGTATTTTTGTTTTTGTTGGTACAATGCACAACAGAGTGCAAAGTTTCACTTCATCAAAATAAATTATGCAAACTCAGCTCTACACCAATCAGCGCACGCTTTTCATCGCATTTATTTTATCATGAGTTATGTAACTCATAAAAGTTTAAAGGGGGGCGTAGTTGTGGTACAGTTTCTTTCTACAATAGATTAATCCTGAACGCGGTACAACTAATAAAGCACACGTATTTCGTTAAAGCATGGGGATCGAAAATGATACGAACAAATCAAATTTTTTGCCATCATACGTTTGAACGACAATTTTAATTCGAACACGAGGAAGTTTAGAGTTAGCACAAGAACATTTGATTCATTTCTACCTTTATAACGCATCGTGTGAAAAAACAGCACGGACATTATTTCAGCCATTGATGAGCATGATGTGGGATGTCTGAATACAAAAATACGATTGAAGAATGTACAATGAAATTTTGTAGAGCAAGCTCGTCGCAGCTTATTCGCCACGTACCCTGATTTCGATGCGTTGGTCGACTCGATGCTGTGAATTCGCAGCTTATTCGCAATGTCATTGAGCTGTTGTATCTTACTTTGATCAGGTCTATGGTATCCAGCGTCCGCAGACATTTTGAGACTGTTCTAGAGTTGATTTCGTGAACAAAAATCCGTCCTCCAGCAGACGACAACAGCTTTACCTAACACGTCCTTGTACCGGAACTACAGAAGGTTGCCCATTTTATACGTTCCAATAATGGTTCGAATCAGTCCTTCCACTTTTGTGAAATAGGATTTCCTGAATTCAGCTTCTTCTACGCAAAATGATTTAATAAACGCCCCCTATCAAGTAAACCTCTTTTGTCTTAAAACTCCCCGCCCCTGAAGAATGAGCCCTTTATATGGCACCTCTTTTACAAAAACGCCTCGTCTCTACTCTAAGAGGGGTTTTACATGAATCTGGAATGACTCTCAATCCAGATCAAAACGTGATGTCAATCCGTGTTTACATGGGAAATCAAAACAAGGATTGACATTTCGCAGGAATTTTGAATTTTGAAGATAACGAACATAAACATTATAAGAACCTTTTCATTTCTATTGTGTCTGCGTTAATACAGCTTAATACTTGCATCAAACTAATTGTTGCTTTTCTTCGTACTCATTTTATCCCATTTAGCCGTCTTATTTGCGTACGAGCTTCAATTTCCCAGAAGACAATACACATGGTGCATGCGTGCTTCATCATTAATCAAAATGTCGTTCCAGAATGAAACTCAATTCGCGTTTATATGAGCTTAAAACTAAATTTCGATCCGGAATGAAAATTGGAATGAGCTTGATCCGGATCGAGCTGTGACTCATTTCAGATTCATGTAAACATGCAATAGAATTTCTTTTAAAATGAAATGAGTTCATTCCGGATCGAAAGACATTCCGGATTCATATAAACACCCCCTAATAGCTGCTCTTCGCCACGCCATATAGCCATTATGATAATTTATAAAATAAACTCAATGACACACGTGCCGGTGCGCTGATTGGTCTTGAGCTGTGTTTGTATAGGTTTGTTATCTTGCTGGAATGATGGCGGCTGTGAGGACCGCGTGCACACTTGAGTGGCCCTTCTGTATTGTTTGTATTCTCTAGTAAACATCTTTTATTTCTTAAATTCGTAATATTTACATAAGTCTGGCCGTGGATTGCATTTTGTACATATTTATATTTAACATATTACCCTGATCATATTCACCCAGTTGAGGAGTATGACTCATTTATTCAGGCATTGAAGCCTTTTATCATCCCATCTTTGTAGTTTGCCCAATAAAGCTCTCAGGTAGGGCATCCAAATTACAAATTATAGCAACTATATTGCACTGTAAATAGCAAACATTTAAAAGCTTATATGAAACAATCTTTTTGATTTAATGACTGCTTCCCACAAAAACAGCTTGATGTGTTATACTATTTGGCCAAAAAATCTCTGTAATAGATGTTGTTGGAAATGTATTTTATGTATTCAATGCTGACAAGATATGTTCTCCATTATACCTTCCTACAAATATGTTTGGCAATATTGAAATTGTACTTCATAATTAACAAATAAATCAAATTACTTACTTTGCTTTATTCATCACTTATTTTTAAACTTCTAATAAACTTCTAACTTACCACTAGTTGTAGAGGATCTACTGTTATTTCTTTGTGTTATTGTCTATAGAACGATTATATCCGTTCATCAATGCTTGTTTCGACATTTTATGCTTTCTTGTATACGAAAAATTGGTCGTCGACTCATCGTGCACAAAAAAGTTTCTTGTTAAAAATTACACAATCGCTAATGTATTTATATGAGTTGTATTAGATGTAGTATTTTACATAAACAAAATTTGTGGGATTAAGTACTATTTGAGAACTCTTTACCTGATATCCGTGAATAACACGTATTAAAAAAACTCTATTTGAGTTCAAACAAAATCATTGGGTTTTTACTTGCTAAATTCTACAAAGTAATTACAGGGCGGTACTCGTTTCACGTCACAACGAACAAACATGGCGGCAATAAAGTTCGCACGAAATGACTATGTTCGGGGAAATATTTAGAGAACTTCCACTAAATGCATGAAAGTCATTTATGCATCAAATTGCTTCTCAAAAGCCAAATATTTCAATAAGCTAAGAAAAACACAAGTGGAAAATTCGTTGCATTAACCACTTTAAAAAAGTATCTAGTAAATTTTGTTTTTTTAAATTCACACTGGTATAATAGAAATGATACAAACGTCTCTTTCCATTATATATAGATGCTTTTAAACGACCAAATCTATCTGGTCAATGAATAGGGTTATTACAATGAACTAACGTAACTCAAAATAATACGTAGGTAAACATAGTTTATGTCGACTGTTCGGAGCAATCCCCCAATCTCTGATAAGCATTCACCTACTAATTCATTCATTTGGGGTGTTACACATAAAACAAGGTTATTGGATTCGATTTTAATTTTAACACTCTTTATACTTCTTTCTTAAGACCCAAACAACTGCTGGATAAATTAAGGACTTGAGTTTTAATGTCTTCCCTCCAATATGACTAGGGCACTTTTCGTTTCCATGTACCTGCAAATGTATGAAAATGTTTATTATATATGGTTTGGCTTAACAATCTCAAAAATAAGAGAAATTGCGTAAGCTATCAAGAAACGAAACATATGCATTTACCTACGATCTAAATGATCATAAAAACGTCTTTTTTGTTCTAAGTTTGTTCCTCAAAACAGGCAAAAGTCTATTTAGGTAGAAGAGATTTGTAAGTAAGTTTCGGAAACCAACTCTTATTTTTTTTTTATTATCAACATTCCAGTATAGTTATCATGCAGTTTATATTATGATGAAGCATGTATGTCTCCACGGGGAAAATATAACATCCATAAAAATGGCCTAACCTCCCTCATATCAAGTGTAATCCTCTAAACATAGGAATACTAGGATCTGCTCGTTAACATTTTTCATTTGCAAGTAATCCAGTCTTTGAAAATTGATTATTTAAAGTTTGAGTTGCAGACGCTTTCATATAGTTTTGCCCTAATGTCTACTTTCAAGTATTTATTTTTGTGCTGATGTATTCTGAGCTATGTTTTACTAAATAGTATGTTTGATCTTTCACGCATGAGAGGCGATTACTTAAATTCAATATATTTACACAAGACAAACGTGAATCCGTATTTTGCTTATGCTCCTTGCTCCTTTCAATTCAAATCATTTATATCCAAAAAATTTTGAACAATTACTTAAATTCAATATATTTACACAAGACAAACGTGAATCGTATTTCGCCTATGCTCCTTGCTCCTTTCAATTAAATCATTATATCCAAAAATTTTTGAACAATTACTTGAATTCAATATAGTTACACAAGACAAACGTGAATCGTACTTTCCTTATGCTCTATGCTCCTTTCAATTCAAATCATTTATATCCAAAAAATTTTGAACAATTAGATTATAGATTAATTTGATAGTGGATGTTATTCGTTAAATGGCGTCTTTTATGAGATCATGAAAATTTTATCCAAAAAAGTAATAAACAAAACAAAATTCTATTTCCCAAGTTGTTACTGGGAGCGAACTATGAACATAGACGTACGAGACGGGGGTAACAAGGGGAGCAGCTACCTCCCCCCTCCAAGAAAGTTCAAAGATTAAAAAAATGGACAATTTTTTCATGTTAGTCAGGTGAAAATACGGCGGAACCTTTGTTACTTCAAGAAAATATTTACTGCCCCTCCCCCCCTCACGAAAATAATAGCTCCGTACACTTATGAGTATAATTTGATGACAAATGATAAATTATCCAAGAAGCAAAACAGTATAATAAATGCCTTTAATTTAGACATTTAACTTAAACGACAACTTTTTCAAGGTTTTTCAAGCTATGCATGTTTCAGCATACTTATGCACTTTATGAGACTTTCCCCATGACATCAAGTTAAAGGCGTTAGCTCTTGTTAGGTTAGTGTATACAACAAATACCGAAAATGTATAAGTTTGTTACATGGGTGAGGCAAATGGTGCCGCGGTGCACGCTGATTGGTTTATTTTTTGTGATCATAAAGTAAGGGGGGCAGGGGGTGTAGCAGCAGCTGCTCCTCCCCAAGAATGTTTCAAGATCGAAAAGTTAGACAAATTTTTCTCGTCGATTGGGTCAAATTGTGAGTTCGTCAAAATGTTTACTGCATCCCCTTAAATGATGACATCTGTACGCCAATGCGTACTGTAATAAAGGGCTCTGTGTAGTATTGCTAAAGTACTATTCTCAACCCTGAAAAACTGATATACTGCATCACAACCTATTTCGGGAACTGAATAACTATTCATAATCATTAAGACTGACAACTTAGTATGCCAAAAAAATGGCAGAAAATGCAAAAAAAAAACTAGTCAAAATACTGCAAGTACACACCATAATATGACTCGAGACTTACTAAATAAGCGCTTGAAAGTTTTCAGTTGTATTCTAAGTTGGGTTTAAATATGTATGTAAGAATGTAAGTGCAGTTAATCAATCTTAGAATAAAACATCCAATTTATACTCTATAAGAAATTGCTTATCTTGATAAATATGAGCACCATTTGCTACTAAGCTTCCTTTAAAGAAAAATTATACGCTTCTATAGCAATTTGTCAATTCTTTTCATAAAAGAGTTGAAAATTGAAATCTATTTGTTGCAATGATAGTCTTAAAGAGTACATGCTGCATTACGAAAAATTAAAGTTTCCTTTGATGTACCTTAGCTGCAATCCAAGCCAAAAAGTTACAACACTTTATTTAAAACCTTTATAATAGGTTGCTGATTCATGAATTCAATAAAATAACAATCAGTATGGGGCCTCCACCATTGTAGTAAATAATAAATAGTCATGCAGTTGTGATTACTATTTAGCTTCAATTTGTCAAAAACAAATGTTTGCAATGGGCTTAAATGACAATAAAGGCTTAAACCTTGATCACATGAGTAACACATAAACATGAATGTCAAAACGTTTGTTTCAATTGCTGTAGAGATTTACGAAGACAAGACATTGGGATTTTATTTGAATCTTCTTTTGTTCTTCTGTTAACTTACGCTTGGATTTTTTCCTTATACTTGTGCTACTTGTGCTTATGCTTATGTCACATGCTTCCTTGATCATCTTTGTTTTATCTTTGTCTACGTTTGCGCTTATGACTTATGCACTCATCTTAACCATGCTTTAAACCCTTCATGCTTGGTCCTGCACTATGTTTGGTGTTACAGAGCGCAAGTCCAAACATTTTTTGCTAACTATACGCCACAGTTCGTGCAGCCATTTTTTATAAGCGTATTAAACTTGCACAATGCATAACGGTGGTTAGCGAGATGACAGCTTTCCGTGTAATACGTAACATAATTTACGTCTTTAGACCTGTAACACTTGTGTCTATGGAAAATTCTGTCATTCTCACACACATATCCTTTCAATAAATACACAATTTAGAATTAGTGATGAACCAAGTTTTCTTGGTTATTGAAATCATCTAATTTTTCATTGATGAATAACTCACTTTTGGGCTTAGTGTAAAGTTCGTCAGCAATGGCGCCTACGGCAGCAATTACATTTTTCAATCCTCATTAGACCAAGGTTTATATGGACAATCGTACAGCATAACACTATCAATCCTTCGCATATTCGAAAACAATAAATTTTTGCGGTCGTAGTTTTATAAGCTATATCGTTTGAAATGCGAAACTGGAAAACAAGACGCGTCATTGTATTAAATATATATTCATGTTGCGGTAATGAGCATCTCAAACTTCTGTTATCGATGTTGTCGATGTCAGCAAAAATGTGCTCGTTAATAAGACTTCAAAGCATTGAAGTCTAAATGGCCAATATGTATAAGGGTAATTTTTGCGCATTTATTAGTAATTTATATGGAGGCCATGCGTGACCGCGCGCTCGGCCCAATGTTTTTACACCCCGTGCAATATGCTGCGATAACCTTGGAAAGGTCTATTTATTATGACATCATAAACTGATGTCACAATATTTTCCGAATAAATACAATACCACGTGTTATTTGTCACGTGGCTGGAATGAAAACAATTCCACCAGGTATAATTAACCTCATTCGGCTCCATTATATCTGCATAACATGAAGCTTTGACCACAAAGATTAATTTTTGTAGTTCAAGGATTTCTCCTAAATTTTTAATAAACACTTACTTTTTAATGTCAACCCATATTGAATTTAAAATTTCAAGATGAGTTGTCGGTTTCGTTATGCTGTTGTCATGAAATTGAAACAGGTCAAATCTGTCAAAGAACGTGACTGATTTATATCATAATCCTCTTTTAGTATTTTTTTTTTTAAAAAAGACGATTATGCATCTGACATTGTGAGGCATTTTTAGTAATGGACCATCAAATATTCATTAAAAATAATTTATTTACCTCTTGAATGGTTACAAAAACAAATACAAGGATATGAAACCATGCTAACACGTTTTAAAAACGACCTTGGTGACAGTTGTGTTTACGTTGGTGATGTTTGGGTAACATAATAAGTCAAAAATTTTCATCAATGTGCCGAATATTACTTTTGGCTAACTGAGGATGACAGTTTCAGTTTTTTTGCTTATATGTTTGGTGTTTAAATGTGCATATATGGAAAGTGCAAAATTATGCTTGCAAAGTTTTTCTTTCACTCTTGTTATTTTTGAATTTTGACACATTTTATACTACATTCCTGGCAAATTAGAGAATTGTGAAATTAAAGACAGTGCAATATATGTACAAAATGCTTTAACGAATGATATCTTAAATATTCTAGCTCAAATATCAACAAACAAACGAAAAGAGAAATCCACAGTAGGTTGTACATTTTACAAACCGTGATATTAATAACTATTTAACCATCAGCAATCATATAACTAAACGAACTGAACAATATCTATTATAACCTACTTACAAGAAGGTTAACTAAACAATTAACTAAATAAGTACGAGCATTTATTCATGCATGTGGCTAACTTAGGAAAATAATATTGATATAGTTGGTTCCTAACTAAGGTAATCAGCGAATTCTCTCTTCAAGCAGCAACACCTTCTTTTGAAGAATTTCGAATTTTACATTGATTTGTTCTAATCCTTGTATTTTATTCTCCAATGCTTGTATTCTCTGATTCTTTTCTTCGTCACTTCCTTCCAACTGACCAATTCAAAAGTAGAATGCAGCGCTATAATTCGAACACCAGCCAGCTCCATCTAACATATCATTGCCTTTTCTTCTCTTATACATGTTGAATTTTAGGTTCAATCTAATTTCGTTTGTTGAGTTCACATAGAATAATGCAGTTCATCTTGCACTACATAATAATAATAAGTTCAATTACGAATATCTCAAGCAACAACAAATCAGAGTATTTATTGCGTCGGATAAATGCATTGAATGTAGTCTATTTATAATAATGTGGTTTACGTAATAAAAAAGTACGTTCCTTATGGCCCGTTCACATGATCTGATTTTGTCGGAACCGATTTTGTCGGAACCTAGAAAACGGATCGTGTGACCACATATAAAATGAGCTTCAGGCTGAAAAATCGGATGGAAATAGAACTTGCTCTATTTTTATCTGACAAGATCAAAGAAAGTCGACTAGACCAGGACCTCTCACTCTCCATACTTTCCAAATTTCATTTAACGCAAAACATTAGATGTGAATAAGACTTAAATCCAAGTGCAATCTAAGACCTACATTTTGTAACTTTCAGACGTTCAACATTGCATAGTTTATCATCTTCTTTACATCACCACGGTGCATCATTGCATTCCAACTAGCATTGCTATTTATCAACAAACCCACACTAAGGTTGTGGTACACTTTGTCCAGTATTCATTACATTCACATAAGTATTGCCATATCACTATACCTCCGGCTAAATACTGCTGTCAATATTACTCATCCTAAAAAGACGTTCGATTTCGATATAGAAGTAGATTTCACGTTTTGAACTTTGAAGTATAAGATAAACACAAAACAGAAAGCATCGCTAATACCTTCCATCCAATGTGAGGAGCCACATCAATAAAATGTTTACAGTAGAATTGATTCGGGTTAAATGTAGCTGACCACACACATAACAGCGGGGCCTTTCACTGTTACATTCATGAACAACTGCATATGCAACGAATCCAAACTACAGACAAACATTTTATTGGTCATAAAGATTTGTCTTCTCGATGATGAACTTAATTTTCCTAAAACAAACATGCAAGTTCCGAATTAAACTTGACAAAACAACAAAACTGCATTACTAAGTGTATAACATGACTTTTTCATCTTGTATAATTTACCATTCCGTACGATCATTTTCAAACAGTTCGCAGAGAGAAGCAAATTTACTTAAATTTTACAACGGTTTACAGATATGACACAAACTTTATTCATAAAAACTAGCATCTTCGAAGCATATAGATGAAACTATAATCAAGTAATTTTTTCCGTTAGCCGACAACGCTATCAAAATTTTCCAACCTGATTAGAGCTTCGTAAATAGTATATATTCATACAATAAACAGCTCAATTGAAGGACAATTCTTTTATTTAATTTTTCATAATTAATGAATCGGCTCCCTAAAATTTCTCGCAAAACGGAAAGTTTTAAAATTTAAGAAAGGCAATTTCTTTGATTGTTTCTTTGATTGAATGCAGCAATAACTTTCAATGAGTCCTGGGAATTTTAAAATCTTGACAAAGCTTGGTTTTTGAAATTGCATTGGCCCATCCCAACATCTTTCTTTCATAAATTTTTGATTTCTTCGTTAAGTTATCGTCACCGCTTATACGATTATTACATACTCAGGCCATATAAACGTGACATTAATACAAACGAATAGCTAAAAAGCTCATAATTGTTTTCAATTGTCAGATCAACGATAAATTGTTCATGAACGCTCTTTTATCCTTTTTTTTTTAGCAGAAGTTTGGATCTTTAGGAAATATCAAGTCGCACGCTTACCTAAGAAAAAGTTCAATGAAATGATTTATTTTGAATGCTTTAAAAATAGTTTCATTTTTTTAACTCATTCGTGTTTAAACTATAGTATTGTTTTCTCTAATCAAATCTTTTATTCGTTTTGATTCTGCCCACAAATTTTAGTCCTTTTAAAAAAGTCTGAACTGACAAAAATCATCTAGACGAACGTTTCAGCTTCTATCACGATACACCGTATCAATAACACAGATTTTAAAGACATGAAAGAAGCTCTCTATGGAGCTGAAACATATCAGATTTGGATAATAATTTCCTAAATATTTAGCAAGTAAAAAACATAAGAAACCTTCACGCATAAAATAAACCACAAATATCAGAGAAATAAGACTTATCCTAATTGAAAGCATTTTATTCATTGATTTAGCATATGAAGTATCTCGAGCATTATGATAAAATTGATCCTGCGCTTGAGATTGATTTCCTTTAAATTGATGATATCTATGAGTAAATATTATTTCTTCAGTTGCATCATAGAGCGGAACGTACATAAATTGTATGTGATGATTCTGCTTCTTTATTATACGTCTTAAAGTCTGGCAACCCCTGTACGTTGTTGATACAATGCATGCTCATCAGGGCTTTATTAACCTCATTGGAGGCATGGGGCCCACTTTATGGTGGGGGGCCTTATTTGGCTTAAACCTCAAGTTCTTCAGAAAATTGCCACGATAAATAGTTAATTCATTATAAGAAAGATCTCTCTAGGACGCAATTACCAAAATTCCGAATTTGGTAGAAATACTCAACCAAAATACTCAAGTGCATGTGATATTCCTAGTTTTTAGAGAAAACAAAAATAAAAGCTATCAAAATATACTCGAATAATAAAAACCTCTGAGGGTCTGAATTTTTTAATCAGACCAAGTGTCCAAAAAAGAAGGGCAAAGACATTTGGGCCTTTTCATAACAATACAATACAGTCATCTTTATCGCCATCATATCTAAAGTTCGTCTTCTGACAGTGTGCAAACATTACCCATTAATCGATTTTTGTACTGCAAACTCCTTAATGATAACAAATAGACCCAAGTCACGCATGACATCAGATTCTATGGTTATGATGGCTAAATTGGCCTGGTATTGAAGCATTGACGTGCTCAGTGACCATCACTACAAGATAAATTTGCAAGGCAATCGCGACGCTGAAAAGATTAGTCTGCTAGCATTTGGACATGATTAACCTGAGCAAGAAGACCTTGCAGCCAATGTCGTCTGGTTTGGCAAATGCAACATACTGACATAACTTACCCTCAAGGACGTTATCAAAACCATCACGTATTCAGGATAGGCAAGTACGAGTTTTTAGCGTGATTCCTTTGAGTTCTTCTGGGGACATCTCTGATAGGTGACCGAAAAAGTTAAAACGTGCTGAAATAACCTGGTAGGTTAACATTCATTAATGAAGGAAAGTGATAGATTTATCAACAACTGACAGGAAACTTTCCAAATTCCAAAAGTAAAAGTAAAAGTAAAAGTAAAAGAAATGATATGGATAAATTCTCCACACCTTTAAGAACCCAGTGGTCACATGGCCTTAGTCCCTGGAACTGTTCGTTGTGTAGAGCTAGTATTATTGTTAGCATGAGCTCCGTTTTCGTTGCTTGCATCATAAGTTTCGTTTATCAAAACTAAATCAAGAGTTCACAAGGTTTTAGTGACAACGCCAAAGTTTTCAACAGTTTGAACATCAACTATTTGTTTGCTATAGATTGTTAGTCCACAATAGATCAGAGCAGCTGTTGTCGCTCTAAATTTTTTAGTAATCTTTTTAAAAATTACATCATCAACGCTTTTCTTTGTTAAGTCAACGGACATTTCTAAGCTAATTTTTAAGATAAGTCAAGAAGCTGGCTTGATTTTCTGAAAAGTTCAAGGCTGGCATTACCGTGAATTAAAATTTGTCTAATTTCACTTCCAATTCCTTTCAGACGATGAATACGTCTGCTCTGATTCGTTACGCAATTTTACTGGCGGGTGGCCCCTTTTTGCTGCTTTGGGTAGGTGGCCCGGAGCCCAACCCTTAATCCGGCTCTGTATGGCTTCTCCGCTAAGGCCTGAGCTCTTTAGTTATTAATTTATTGTGCAATAAATCAAAAATGCAATATTTCTATGTTACTTTATTCAATTGAAATACATTTTCGATAAAAATAAATCTGTAAGTCGTAAATGTAAATACGCTTTCTTTATTGTTTGTGCTTCAAAATACCACAAAACTCACTCAATTTTAACTGACGTTTTCAAAATAGTTAAGGTATCGTTATTAATTCTCAATAATTTTTAACAGCATGTTTGAGGCTTGCACCTAATTTGCTTGCATGTAAATTGAGAAAATAATTACAGGAAAAGCATATTTCACAATCCTGTATTAAACAAATCGAAATTGTTCGTACACCTATCAATTTTATTTACATTATGTTAAGCGATTTTCTGAGAGAATGGAAATCACGACATTGTAACCAGTGTAACGGGGGATTTTACAGCCATTTAAAAAGCAACTGAGTAACTTGTTTTGTAGTTTTAAGTTTTAACCTACTTTAAATAGTTAATAAAGTTGCACCATGAATAATTCTTTATAGAACTCGATAAAGAACACATGACCTACTGTGTCTAGCTATTCCTTAATTTATTTGTATACAAATTATTACAAGTGTAAATGAAGTTATTAAATTAAGCAATGTTTATATCTACGAGTAAAATTACAACTACCAGCGTAACTAACCATATTTTTAAAAACATTACATCGTAAATGATGCTATAGACCAGGGGTCTCCAAACTTTACAGCCAGAGGGCCACATGAACTTTCATCCAGCTTGTTAAGGGTTAGCACTATTTTCCATCCAGCAAACCGCCCTTTACTTTACACAATCGTTAATAAATTAAAGATGGCGGCTAATGGGAAAGAACCAAAAGCTAAAAGGAAACCATGCATGCACTGGTGCTAGGTCGTTTTGAGATGGCGAGTAATTTTATATTTTTATAATACAGTTTTTAATATCAACATATGAAAATATTTACAGATAAATGTTGCAGTATAAATTTTCATGCAACCACCTTAAGTTATAAACTTATAATCCAGGCTGGAAAATATGTCGTTTTTCGACGATTGTGTAAAATATTATATAAAATATTATATTGTGTAAAATATTAGATTGTGTAAAATATTATATTGTGTAAAATATTATATTTCAAAGTAAAGGGCGGTTTGCTGGGTGGAAAATAGTGCTAACCCTTGTTAAGGGCCGACGAATCGTATACCGCTGGTCAAAGAGCGAATACTTTAATAAAACGAAGTACATGAAACAAGCTTCATTAGTTAAGAAAATATTTATTCAAAATTTAAAAGTTAAATTTCAACCAAGTGTAATATCATAACAAAATCACAATTAGTCTGTTCAGTTTTCTCAATGTGAGTGGTGAAATTGGCTTTCTTAATCTTAAGTGTCTCTGCGGGCCGAATTAAGAGGCCCAACGGGCCGCATCTGGCCCGCGGGCCGTAGTTTGGAGACCCTTGCTATAGACTGATATCAAGTGCTTTTCAGATGTTAAGTAACATAGGTTTTGTGTCTAAAATCTGCTTTAAAAAGTGTGAATATATTGTTCGTGCATGAAAGCCCAAAATATTATTGAATCAAGTTGAATTGTTCTGGCTCATTTCGTTAATTGCCTTTGCATATCTGCAAACATTTATTTAAATGCGTTATTTTCTCGCCCTGAGTTTGTCATTGTCTGCCTTCAATTGGTCATTGCTTGCAATAACTTGGTGAATTCTTGCCCTGAGTTGTTCATTGTCTGCCCTCAATTCGTTAATTTGCCTTTGCATATCTGCTAACATTTGCCTAAATTCGTTATTCTCTGCCCTCAAATGGTCATTGCTTGCAGTCAAATCGTCAATTCTTGCACTGAGATGGTTATTTTCGGTTCTCAAATTGTTCTCTCCTTGAACGATTTCTTTAAGCAATTCTGCAATCTTTGACGATTGCTCGTCTAACAATCCATTCATTTTCGGTATTTCAGGTAAAACCAAGTTATTCAATTCGGTTTTAAATTTGACATTAGAAACTTCTTTCCTGAGATTGCCCACATTGTCGACAAGACCATGTACGTGCGTTTCAATGTTTTCCATGTATCGATTGAATGACTAAACTTTATAGCTGTTTCCGTGTCTGTAAATAGTTGAAAATATTTATTAGCAATTCATGATAAGTCTTAACAATCTTAAAAAGTGTTATCCTTATTGTTTATGTAATTTCGTAGAAGCACTATTGCTAATACGCATTTAATATGTACGACTAGTTTTTTAAAATGGATATGCTTCGACATCTCATGATGTCATCTTTAGTATAAGTGAAATAATAAATTATCTTCGTTGTTGACATTTGGTAGTGGAAAGCAGAGAAACTATGGATAGACGCCGACTGAAAGACAATCTTTAAGAAACTTAGCATCTAGTTCTGCTTTCCTTTGTTTGGTTTAAAGCTTTTCAGACTTCCGCATTTCTTATAGGGAGACCTTTCCTTCGTATTTTTGTGCTATGTCGTAAATAATGTTTCCATAGAAGCACTATAGACATGTTTCGACATCTCATGATGCCATCTTCAGTATAAGTGAAATAATAAATTATGTTGGTTGTTAACATTTGACATAATACAAAACCCGATAGCACAAATTATCCTCGCGTTCGCTAACAAAACTCTCAAGCAATAAAATTAGCACCAGTTAAATGTGAAATTTCTAATCTATCATCTGGTCTTACTTTTTTTAAAACAGCTAAAGTATTTTGCGACATATTTGAGATTGAAGAACTCTTAAAAAATTCACAACAATTTTACATTCACAACACATTGTCACTAAAGCGTAGCAAAAGACGGGGCAATGACAAAGTTGACTTACTCATCCGATCATTATTATGATGAAAGGAAAATATCTAACCTTGTTTTTTTCCGTCCAACTTGTTCTTCTTTAATCTATCATTGGTACTAAGAGATAGGTTCCTTATATGCTGACGCCTGATCGTTATTATCTTTATTTTTTAATTTATTATGAAAGACATGTTTCGACATGTCATCTTCAGTATAAGTGAAATAATAAATAACACAACGTTATTGTATTATATAAAAGTAATATGATACAAACCTTATAAAAACCTTATACAAACCTTTTTATATAAATCTTGTGTTATTTATTATTTCACTTATACAGAAGATGGCAACATGACATGTCGAAACATGTGTATTTTAAAAAAACTTGTCGTGTATATTACATGCGCATTAGCAATAGGGCTTTTACAAAATTATAAAAATTTATTATGACATCATAAATTGATGTCACAATATTTTCAGAATAAATACAATACCACGTGTTATTTGTCACGTGGCTGGAATGAAAACAATTCCACCAGCTATAACTAACCTCATTTGGCTCGGTTATATTTGCATAACATGAAGCTTTGACCACAAAGATTAATTTTTGTAGTTCAAAGATTTGTCTTAAATTTTTAAAAAACACTTACTTTTTAATGTCAACCCATATTGAATTTAAAATTTCAAGATGAGTTGTCGGTTTCGTTATGCTGTTGTCATGAAATTGAAACAGGTCAAATCTGTCAAAGAACGTGACTGATTTATATCATAATCCTCTTTTAGTATTGTTTTTTTTTAAAAAAGACGATTATGCATCTGACATTGTGAGGCATTTTTAGTAATGGACCATCAAATATTCATTAAAAATAATTTATTTACCTCTTGAATGGTTACAAAAACAAATACAAGGATATGAAACCATGCTAACACGTTTTAAAAACGACTTTGGTGACAGTTGTGTTTACGTTGGTGATGTTTGGGTAACATATTAAGTCAAAAATTTTCATCAATGTGCCGAATATTACTTTTGGCTAACTGAGGATGACAGTTTCAGTTTTTTTGCTTATATGTTTGGTGTTTAAATGTGCATATATGGAAAGTGCAAAATTATGCTTGCAAAGTTTTTCTTTCACTCTTGTTATTTTTAAATTGTGACACATTTTATACTACATTCCTGGCAAATTAGAGAATTGTGAAATTAAAGACAGTGCAGTATATGTACAAAATGTTTTAAAGGAATGAGATCTTAAATATTTTAGCTTATCCATGCGTTCACTTACAAAACTTTCTAGCATCAGATAAATGCGAAAATTCTAATCTATTCGCCGGTATTACATGTTGTAGAATAGCTAAAGTATTTTGCGATATATTTAGGATTGAAGACTCTTCAGGTAATTCACTAAAATTTTACTCATTCACAATCGAACGTCGCTAAAGCGTAGCAAAAGACGGCGCAACAGCAAAGTTGACTTACTCATTCGATCATTCCTGTCATAAAAAGGTAAAAATCTAACCTTAATTAATTGCCGTCGACCTCTTTCTTCCCTTCTTCTTTTGACACACAATGAATGAAATAAGAAAACACAATGGTTTCTCTACTAAGGCCTGAGCTTTAAATAATAATTTATTATGACATCAGAGACTGATGTCACAGTATCTTCCTACTAAATACCATACCACGTTTTATTTGTCACGTGGCTAAACTGAAATTTCGTTTTTGTAATTCGTAGATTTGTCCTAAATCCTTAAAAAATAGACCCGCAATGCGTACATTTGGATAAGTGTAAAATAGAAAAGAATAGAGGATTCTACTGTTGGGCCTTACATGTTTTTGCTCCTAAGGTAAGACCAGAAGTCCACTTGGAAGAAAAAAATTATTAGAGTTTATTAACAACAGTAATAAAAAAGAAATTCGGTGATTCACAAGAAGTTGTTAAAACGAAAATACTGCACATCAGCTATATCTCAGCAATAACATAATTCATGTAAGCAATGTCCTATTTTTGTATGTTGTGTGTAAGATACCCAATAAAAAGGAAAAGAAATTAAGCACATCGCATATCACGAATGAGCTTGATGCGCAAATATAAAACAAAAATGAAATAAACACTGGGAAACTGAAATATGTATCTTCCATTAAAAAGACCCAGTGAACATTTTTTTCGACGTAAAATGACATCAATGATACATGTAAAAAATGTATTTATAAAAAAGATATGCATAATACTGAAAATATTCAAATAAAATGTTTTTATTTATTTTTTAGCATTTCTCGTTTTGTTGTAGTTTGTCAGATCAACCTCGATTCTTGCCGATTACGATTTTCCACGTAGATATCTCGCGAGGTATGAGCTATACATGGTACAATGCAAAGAAATTTTCAAAAAAACAACAAAAAATAAAATTTTTGACGGAACTCCCGTTACCAAAAGTAAAAATAAACATCGATCACCAAGAAAATATGCACTATTTCAGGGAGGAGTAGACAAATTTCAGACGTATGTTGGCTTCATCCAATCACAGGGCATTCTTAATGGAGTTATGATTCCAATACATTTATAATTCAGAGGTTTCGAGAAATCGATTTTGCTGATCCAGAATGCATTGCGCTTTCACAATATGGCGACTGCAAGATGTGATAAAATATAATTCTTCGACAATTTAAACAGTGAAGCTATACTTTTAAAAACAATACAAGGATGTTAAATACATACGCACAAAACTCAAAGCTACGCTACAACATAATGCTTGGGGCGATGTATATTTTTAATTCCTGTACGAAAGCAAGAAATATCATCGATATTCTGACTTTGCTGTTTACAAATTTTTACAGCTTCTTTTGCTGTAAGAGAGATTATAGCACTGTAATTTGGCATTTGGGAGCATTTAGCTTTCATACTTTTGCTAATAGTACTTGTAACACTACTTTCTTGATGATATTTAATGAAACTGCTTAATGTTTCTCAAATGTTTGATCAATTAAATGGCCGCAGTGGTCCTATCCAAACACTTTGGAATGTTGCTCGAATTAAGAAATCGCAAAAATCACTCGCCGTCGGCTCATTTTTGAATAGCACGCTTAATACTTGCATTAAATTTCCCTCCGTGTAGTTTGATAGAATAAATACAAAAAAATGCTTGTTTCACATGTTTTCAAATAAAATTTTTTCGTACACTTATCCGATATAATTCTATTTCCTGAAGAGATTTTGTAAGACAAAGAAAACCACGGCATTGTGACAGAGAATTTTATAGCCATTTCAAAAGCAACTGCGTAAATTTTTTGTATTTTGAAGTTTTCAACCAACTATAACTAATAAAGTTGCAACGTGAAGAGTTCTTTATAGAACTCAATGAAGAACATACACGAAATACAGTCAAATCAAGTTATTTTTCTGCTTCATTTCGTGCATTTCCCTTCTTAAGCTGCCGATTTCTGTTTGCATACTGCTAAACTTTTGATCGATCCCTTTCATTAATTCGACTATCGTTAATAATTGACCGTCCAATAATCCATTCATTTTTGGTATATCAGATAAAACCAAGTTATTCGACTCGGTCTTAGTTTTAACGTTAGCGACTTCTTTCTTGAGATCGACGCAACTGATGCAAGAGAAAGTCCGTGAGTTGCAATGTTTTCCATTCCAATTTAATGACTGTACTTTAGCGCTTACCTCTTTCTGTGTCTACAAATAGTTAAAAATGCTTACAATTAACATGATTAGTCTTAAAGATCTTAAAAATATCAAAAATTGCGCAAACAACCATTTAGTTATGATCTAGATAGCTACTGATCAGGAAAACGTCTTTTGTTCTAAGTTTGTTCTTCAAAACATGTAAAAGCCTAAGTACAGTTGAAGAAATTTGATACGTTTGTTTCTGCGACGACTCTGATTATCATATCTGTCTAATATCAACATGTCATATAAATTTTTATTTGTTTTAACAATACTAGTTTCCAAGATAATGAATCCTTAAGTTCTGTTTTTTATTGGTTGCATGTAGGCATACCCACGATGTTGTATGCTGCTGTAAAGCAAACGCATTCCAAATGACTGCATTCAAAGATTTAACAGGCGTTAATCGCAATTGGAGCAGAATATAGTCCTATCAAAATGTTGTTAAGATAGTAGCAACAAAACTACACGACCCATTGGTGTGAATTTTCATGCATGGTTTCATCTGCCTTTTTTAGGAGTAAAAATTTCTCCTGTTATTATAAAATTTCATTTCAACAAAACAGACGAGTAAGAACTCTATAAGAGAATGCAAACTACGGAATATTGAGGTTTGCTTGATATTGACTTTGTATCATAAGATATACATGTATAAATTCACTGAATGTGCTTGTTATTTCATATTTTTACAACAATAAGGTCATCATTCATAGAGGCTCATTAGTCATTACATCATTTCACGTTTTCTATTTACTTCACCATCTTTTACATTCTTTTAGGAAAATCAACAACAATCAAGAACAAGTACATGCTTAAAGCTCAAAGTAACTTATCAGATGATTGGACTTTGACGTTTACCACCTATATCTAACAATTCTGTTATACATGATACCAAACTAGACAAAATTTAGAATTATAAACCATTATCTTAGTAAAAACAGGCCCCATTCGTTTCGTGTGCACAAAAAGATGTTTGTCTTAAATTCGAGAAAGAATTCCTATTGTAGAACAAAAGGAAAAAATTCAATAAGGTTATATTAAACAAAGCTTAATAAAAAACAATTTATTCATGAAAAGTCGCCATTCTGTTTGTTTGTTGATATTTTTATATACGGCGCTGCTTAGTTAGCTTTCACGAAAAACTTTACATAAACTTGGCTCCATTCTTAATTTGTTTTTAAGTATGACAAGCAGACCTTAAAAGTTAAACATGCATTAACACAACAATTTTCACACATCTAGCAACCTATATTTGCGTACACTTTGCGAAAAAGGGGTACCTACAAGAATTCTTAATTTAGTTGAATATATATTGTCTATTATCTTATATATGATCTCAAATACGTTAACTATACAAGTACAAGTTTATTAGAAATACAACACTGAAAGAAAAAAGACATGTGCTCAATTTTAGGGAAACAAAACTGGCAGTATTTGGTACAGTTTTCTCTGTTTTTGTTAACATTTGCAAAAATTAACTCTAGAAATCTCGCTGAAAATTAACCAAATCCATACTTGCGCTAAAGTATTTGCATATGTTGCATGAAAAAATACTAGTCTAGCTGCTAAAAATTAACTATTGATTAACTAATTTTCCTTGAATTTAATACTAACAATCACTGTTGGCAACTTCGGCAGTTTACAAGTGAATTTCATCATAACATTGCCGAGGACAGAAAAAATAAATTCAAAATAAAATTTTCGATGGCACGAATTGAGCGTAAGTCGTATCACAGCAACTGCCAATACTTTGTTGCTAAGCAATAAGATATAAGCAAATGTAACTTGCGTAATATAAAATAGACAAGAAAACATTTTGAAATAATGATTTGTAAAAGTGTTGATTGAAAAAAAATGGTTGGTTTTATATTGTGGAACTGAGAACAACTTGTAAGGCAAACTTTGTTTGTGCAAATTTTGTTGTCCTCTACCTCAGGAAGAGCTGAGCTTACTAAACCAACGCGTTCTCTTTCATTTTTACCCAAATTGTACTTTAATTATTACAAGTGAAAATGTTTTCACGACGAATGGTTTTTGATAACAAGTCTGAAAATAAAGTGAAATGTTTAATTTTCTGGGATTTTTTTCAGGAGGGAATTTTTGATTGAAAAGACAAAAAAATACGATACAAGAAAAGCTTCCCTTGAGCTCTCTGAAATGCCATAGAAACGGCTTTTCTAGCTACTACTACCATAAAACACTTCCTCAACTTATGCAGAGTATAAATCTTGTACGTAGTAGCGATAAAATTAGTTACATAAAAATTCAAACGTAGCTACATAAGTGTACAAAAAGTACATGCAGTATAGCTTTAGCTGTCATCAAGGGATAAACGTTTTTATAAATACGTCATAAAAATAATTTCATTACGTTTGTCTGTGTTTCGTTCCTACGGACGCTCAAATGATAGAGTTATTTGCTAACTGGGTCTTTTTGTGCGTGTATGGAAAATTTAATTGTAGCTATTTCCCAATTCCCGATTGGCAGCGAAAAGACAGGTAACACAGGTAAAAATTATCTCTCGCGGTGGCAAAAGAGTCCAGTAGTTATTTTCAATTTAAAATTTTTCAATTTAAATTATTTTCGATTTCTGCTCTCGTGAAGTCAAAATTGCTCGTGCACTTTATCAAACTTTTCTGGTCAATTTAAAAGATTTTCAAGACCAGCATTTTATCTGTTTGTAAAAACCAGCATTCGTAAACTACTTTATTCCTCAAACATTACGTCATCTTATATATTGCGTAGATTCATACACAATGTTTCATTTAATTCTGAGAACACAATATATTGGGGTGGAACCATGAAATTTGACCAATATTATAAGTAACATTTTTAAAAAATCTATATTCTTTAAATTATATAATAAGAGACATTTAATTTTTCTTGAAATGTTTGTCATTCAAAACGCTGCAAAAGGCAACTGACATTAAGTTAAAAGCGTTTTCCTTTGTTAAATTAGTGTATACAACAAATAACGAAAATATAAAGTAAGAAGAGTAAGTCATCTCTAAGAAAATCAACTTTTGAAAACATTAATAATTTAAAAGAAACGAGGCATGCAGTGAAAGCTGGTTTTCGCCGTACAGGGGTTGATGGCAGAAGGGATAGTCTGAAGATTGAAAAGTTGAGCAAATTTTCAACGTTGTTCGGGTCATTGTGTTATGGGGAAACCGGAAAATTTTTACTGCACCTCTGAAGTGCTAACCACTGTACACCTTTGCGTCCGGTGACGACGAAAAGCACTACCGGAGTGAGTTTTACTCATCGTGCAGAAACAAATGACTCAAATATTGCGTTTAGATGCGAAGACATAAACGCAGAACAAAAAAACAAGAATACTTTTGAAAAATTAATGAGTTTATAAACTTAACGAATAAATTATCATTACGAGCTTTCAGTGATTCGTCTAGCAATTCTACAGCAACGCCCTTTATGTCAGGCAAAATAGTCCTTTACCCCACCCCCTAAAGTTTATATCCAAGTTTCGGCTCGGACTGCCACTTTAAGATATCTTTGCATAATGTAAACTTATATGTTTTTAGAAATCATGAGGCATATAGCACTCTAAACAGCCAAAAGTAACGATGATTTCTAAAATAACTGTAGTTTTTGTATAATTAAAAATGCATGTGCATCTGTCATGACAAAATAAGCCAAAGGAAATGCTTATCTTAACAACAAATCTTCGGTGTGTGATAAGCATGTTTTGGTTTTTACATTTACATTTACAATTCTTTAATTTCCAATCAAAGTATTTTCTGGTCTTTCTTGAATTATAATATTGTCAAAGAAAATTGTTAGTTTTTCACAAAAATTGAATTTAATAAAAACCGTAAATATATGATGATGACATTGCAAAACGCAAACGGCAGCAGACAAAAATCAGGCTTAAACTGGGAGCTTTCATACAAAGGAAAACAGCGAGACAAAGTTTTGAATTGTAAAATAGTGAATTGCAGCTTACTTTAGCTATAAACTTAAAGTGATGTGTTTTGATATAGAATATACTTAGAGCTAGAACAGAGGCCTCAATGACATTTTTTTACATCTTAATTGGACGCTATACATAAAGCTCTCTCTTATATTCCCACAGAAATTTCACACGAATGAAACGACGGTAATTGTTTTCGGCAAAAATTCTCTTGTAAAAAAAGTTCTGGAAATTGTAAACAACAACGAAATAGTTAATTATTTTCAATTCTTTTTTAAACACTACAACAAAGATTAACACATTCAAAGTTTAAACATTTGTTAATCGCAATTGGAACAGAATATAGTCCTATCAAAAATGCCATTAAGATAGAAACAACAAATCTACACACCCCTTTGATGTAAAAACAGTGATACAGTGTCGCAATTATGTCAAAGTTGCATGTATTCTGTTTATACCAAAGAAAACATGCATTCCATTTTTAATTGACGTTGTGAAGGACGTAAAATTTATTTTTTACAAAACCTTTGAAAGATTTATTGCTGAAGACATAAGATTTAGCCAAAAATTGTTATAAAGATTTATGAATAAGCGCTCAATGGTTAAATGTGAAATTTTAAACACACATCAATTGAACTATACGTACCTATTTTGTACTTCACTAGTATAAAAATACACAATATTATTTAATACAAAGCATTTACCTGTTATCTGTAACTAGTCGATGTCGCTGACACCAGTACTAAAATGACAGCTGTACTACTTTGAAAGTTTTTATCACGAGTATTGTCATGAATAATAAATGTAATAAATGAGCTGTAATTCACTGAAAGTGCTTGTTATTTATATTTCTACAAGCATTACTTCATCATATAGAGGCTCATTCCACATTTTCTATTCACTTTACTATCTTTTACATTCATTTAGGAAAATCAACATGAACCAAGAACAAGTACATGCTTAAAGCTCAATGTAACTTATCAAATTATTGGAATTTGACCTTTGATGCGACTAGTTATGTAAATATATGAAAGAATTTATTATCTATCTATATTCACGTTTAAATGATAATGAGAGAAATTTGGATTGTTGCTCTTAGCATTTTTTGACGTTCTCACCATGCACCTATATCTTACAATTCTGTTGTACGTGTTGTCAAACTAGACAAAATTTAGATTTATATAAGCCATTATCTCAGTGAAAACAATGCCCCATTAGTTTTGTGTGCGCAAAAATATGTTTGTCTTAAATTTGAGAAAGAATTCCTTTTGTAACACAAGAAGGACAAGATTCAATAAGGCTATAAAGCTGCATAAAGAAACAAGTTGCTCATTGAAAAAGACGACAATTTTTTTAAATTGTTGACATTTCTCATTTAATTTTCATGAGCAACTTTACAAAAATTTTGTGCCATTCTTCAAGATTTTTTTCAAGCTATGACATACAGACTTTAAACGTTCGACCTACACTATACCGAAAATATTACACAGCTTAGATCTATGTTGTAGTACACTCTGTCAATATGGGAGGTCTCTTACATTACCTGAAATAAGAAATTGAACACGTATAGGCAAGTAGTTTAAGAATTCTTAATTTAAATGAATATTGTCCAGCATTATGAATTCAAAAATGTGAGCTCTAGCATCGATCGATAGGATGAACAAGTACAAGTTTAATTTAAGTATAACGCTGGAAAAAAAACCATTTCTCAATTTAGCAAAACTTACGTCATTTAGCTACTCTGTTTTTACTGATGCTTGACATTTCTTATAATTGTTTGCGTATGTTGTTTAAAAAAACAATGGGAAGAACTAACCAATTTCATATTATCCATTTCTTCGAATCTAAACTTCCCTTAGGCTTCTTCAGACATTATCTGATTCTCTTTCTAAGAAATATATAAACAGGATACATCTACGTTCATTACATAAATAACCAGTCTAATAGAAGAGAGTTTAAAATAGGCTACAGCCTTATTTTCTAATCAGCGTTTTATACCAATTCCACTTCGTGTTATCTGATACAAAGTTAATCACAACTGTATTAACAAAATTACCAATTCATCTTTCCTCTAATCAATAGCAACTGTGTGCAGGGAGCTTGAGCTAGGATAGAGCAAAATTTAAAAAAATTTCTTGGCATTTTCATCAGTTTATTACTATTTGTTGAATTGTGTAAAAACTCTTTAGTCAAGTCAAGGTTTATAAGCTTGTATAAGCAAAACGTCTAGGTTATTAGAGTCCTGAGAAGTAGCTACTGTTTGTGTTGATGTTGACTTCTCAAGACTCAGTTAACCTGCGTGATCCACATTTAAAAACATTTAACGATACTCCTGTATTAAAGAATTCACTCAACATTTATACGTTCCTTAAATTATCTCAATATGGACATTTTCACTGCAATTTTGATTTAAGTGACTTGTGTTGACGTGGTAAATATTTTAGCTTATCCATGCGTTCGCTTACAAAACTTTTTAGCATCGGATAAATGCGAAACTTCTAATCTATTCGCCGGTATTACATGTTGTAGAGCAGCAAACACAGAAGTTCTGTAACAAATTCTTTTACAACAAGGATGGAAAAGATTGTTTTCCTCTCTTAAGATCGCAACCAGACCGATTTCGCAAAGTATATACTGATCGTTTACACTTTAACCCTTTTATCCTATACTTACATTTTTGAAGCACGTTTTCCCGTCAACTTCTAAGAAAAAAGTGAGCTAATAACACATTTATGTAATTTACCAGAATTTTTATACATGTTTATTATTCCTCATTTAAGTTGATAAACTAAGCGATGCTTCGTTGATAAACTAAGCGTATTCTTTGGGAATGGTTGCTTTCCACATATTCCCAGTGCAGTTGCTCGCTGAACAATCGATTTCAAGGTCAACATGCAGTGAATTCAAAAAACGTAAAATTAATTCATTTGACGATTGTATATTTGCAATGAAAATTTCAGGGTGTATAAAAATACCTTTAGAAATCATATTATTATCAAAATTTTAAAGCCAAATCACAAATGCTGGTTTCGCTGGTCCGTAAACATGCAAATTCGAATCAATTTCCTACAAGGCATGTTTTAAAAATGTTCCAGTCATGTCAAATCTTCATATGCTAAAAAACTTGTGTATATGTACGAGTATGACAGCATGTAAATATGAAATAATAAATATCTAGGTTTAATTTCTAAAGATCTTATTTTTATTCACTCTGTATTATATGAGATTCCTCAAAGTACTACATCAAAGTGCTGACTATATTTATTTAAATAAATTTTATATGGCTCTTCTAGGAACTTTAAGTGAAAAGCTTAGTGAGAATAAGCTCAATCATGAAGTATATAAATGAAGGACAATTCATTTATTAATTCTTCATAATTAATGAATCGGCTCCATAGAATTTCTCGCAAAACGGAGAGTTTTAAAATTTAAGAAAGGCAATTTCTTTGATTGTTTCTTTGATTGAATGCAGCAATAACTTTCACTGAGTCCTAGTAATTTTAAAATCTTGACAAAGCTTGGTTTTGGAAATTATATTGGCCCATCCCAACATCTTTCTTTCATAAATTTTTGATTTCTTCAGTATGTTATCGTCATCGTTTATATGATTATTACATACTCAGACCCTATAAACGTGACATTTATACAAACGAGTAGCTAAAAAGCTCATAATTGTTTGCAATAGACCTTTTCAAGGTTATCGCAGCCATATTCCAGGGGGAGCAAAAACATTGGGCCAAGCGCGCGGTCACGCATGCAGGGGCGGATCCAGCTTCTGGGCTGACCGTGGCCCTGTGACGTAGCAAGCGCCTTCGGCGCGAGGCAACGCTAGGGGGATCTGGGGGCAACGCTAGGGGGGTCTATAATCTCATCTAAAAAAATTCTAATATCGCCATTTTCTTAATTCTGTTCGGATAGAAAAATGAAAATTTTACTTACACAGAATTGTTGCCGCAGGAGTGAGAGAAAGATGAAGCATGTTATTTTTGCAGTGAATAACCAAAAGACAGTTCACTACAAAAATATAATTCCCCATCATTGTTGCCCCATCAAATGGTCTTTTTCGAAAAGCAGCAAGGATGCTTTTGCTAACAGCCATAAAGATGGCAAGACTAATAAAAGCAATGTTCAAAGGTGGTCTTCTTCCAACAGCAGCAAAGATGTTTATCCAACAATCGTTATGCTGGGACTCGATGACAGGATGGGTAGAATAGTATTTTGCATTTTCAAACATTTCAACACTAGTTAGGAATCTCAAGTAAATAGAGAGAGTCTCATTCCCAACTAATGCAATAGAACATGCATTGAACAGACAATTCCATTGGCTAAAGTACTAAAAGAAAATTAGTATTTAAGTATCAATGGCTGCTTTGTTACACCAAGCTATACCTGGAAACAAATTTGCTAGACTGACTCTGACATTAGAATAAATAAGGGTAACCAATACAGTTAAAGATAGACTAATAATATTGAAATTGAGAAAGTTATTTTGTTTTTGTGTTAATTTGGTAACATCATGATAAAGTCAAAGTCACAGGCAGGTAGTCTAAGATTTGAAACTAGTCTAGGCATGTCGAACAGGATTCAGACGACTTATTGATTCCATCTACTATAGCATCAATATTCTATATAACCCGTGAAAGAAAGTAACAGTTATTCAAAATGATATGTTAGTTTCTTTAATCAGGGAATAACATAAAATGCCAGGAATACAAGGATAATACATTATTGATTGGGTTAAATTTTAAAAAGGACTAGCTTTGACTAATATTGAAGTAAAACATTTTTTTTAACAGACAGTAACAATTAAAATTATTTAGGCCGTACATTAGACAGACTGAGTATGCAAAATAATGACAGCTTTAGACATATATTTTACATGATACACGAAATATGAATAGCTGAAAATTAACGGATTGATCATATATTTCAGGCCAAGATGTCAAACGTAAATAAAAATATAAATTAATACCCCAATACATGTAAATTCTTACCTAACAGGGACATTGGGGCCTGACCTTTCAATTTGGCTTTCAGGGAACTGCATTTTTGAAAATAAACAAGTTCGTAGCATAATATCGCCAGTAGAATTTATGCGACGAAGCCTTTCCTCGTTGATTATTTTAACACAGTGTTGTCTCAAGTTAGACAATTCACCAGAAATAATTTCGCAAGCGTTCTCTTTCTGAAAGGTTTGGACGAGCTTTTCAAGAACATCGATCTTTTTAGAAGTTTCCATTGATCCTAATCGCTGAGTAGAACTAGAAGTAGCGTTTTTTCAAGTCGACAAGAACCGAGCTATTGCATATGACCATTGAGTTCTATAAGGTCTTTTAGAGCTCAATGCATATGACTTGTATTTATTGCGCAATCAAAATACATTCACCGTGGCTCACCGTGGCGCACATGACCAAAACGTTCCCTGTGATTGGCTTGCAACGCTGCACCGTGGCTGAAGGTTACTATATTTAGCAACTATTGCGAAATTTTCTGAACGCTGACCGTGGCTCTTCATTCTGAGATTGCAGGTTCGAATTTACGAACATATTCCGAGCATATTCATGGCGTATTCGGCAAGATTCGAGACGCTTTCGGTGATTTTACAGTTCAGAGTTTAACTGGATGATAATACTATTTTAACAAGACGTTTAATTTGAAGTTTTTGTTCTGTTAACACAAATTTTTGACAAAAAAATTACAAAATTCATTCAATTTTTGCCTTTGATCGAATTTTGCTGTATTTGAGCAAAATTTTTAATCATGAAAAAGTCAACCATGGAAAAACTTAAGTGGCAGAATTCTGACCGTGGCTCAAGCCACTTTCGCCATGGCCTAGATCCGCCCCTGCGCATGCCGTCCATATAAATTACTAATAAATGCGCAAAAATTACCCTTATACATATTGGCCATTTCTTTCAAATGTGTTTCTCAAACTCGTCCATTTTCATAGTCTAATTATTATTTGCAATTTTTTATACATGTGAGTCCAATTTTGTGGTAATCAAAAAGCGGAAAGTTAAAGAAAACATTTGTTTTCTTTGAACAACTTGACCGTCTTTTGAGCGATGTTCTTGAGTTCGCAACACACGCACATGTCTACAGCAAAGTCAGCAAGTATCACGAGGAACTATTCTACGGCAAACTCTTGTTAGTATTTCCAATTATTTGTAAAGTGACATTGCTATTTTTATTATTATGTATGGCGACTAAAGTGCCAGGAAAAGAAACAGCCAAGTATTCAATTACACACTTAAAACTGTTAGTCGATGGCAGGCCGGTGTGAAACCTTACATCATACTCTCTCTCGCCAACTGTTCAAATTCCAAAGAGACAGGGAGTAAAGATGCCTCAGATTTTGCTGGATTTCCATCAAAACTTGAATCAGAATCCTCGGTGCCAGAGGATTGATGAGGACGCTTTGATGTCGTCCATGTTTCTCCTTTACGTTTAAGCGGACTCATCGATTGCTCGTACTCTGATAGCGAAATAAAAACCGAAGGATAATCCGTTCCGCAGTTATTTGGGGCTCTTCTTCCTAAGGGAAAATAAGTTGAGCAAACGAAAGTACCTTGTGCACCAGGCTTTGGTTTAAAGTCATCGGCTCTGCTGTTTTCAATTTGCTTTTGCCAAATTCAGCAAGTGCTTGATCTTTGGGCCACTTATGAAAAACTAACTTTTCTACGTGAGACCTCTTAACTTGATAATCAGGATAGCGTTTATCATTATCGCAATATCCAACTGCACAACGCGCATTTTTTACCATTTCGGCTATGACTGCTCACGGCTACTCAGTTAGTTTAGGTCTTAGTTCGTTTGACTTGACTTATGAGTTCCGCACATTTATGAACTCAAGAACATCGCTCAAACGACGGTCAAGTTGTTCAAAGAAAACAAATGTTTTCTTTAACTTTCCGCTTTTTGATTAACACAAAATTGGACTCACATGTATAAAAAATCGCAAATAATAATTCGACTATTAAAATGGACGAGTTTGAGAAATATTTTTGAAAGAAATGGCCAATATGTATAAGGGTAATTTTTGCGCATTTATTAGTAATTTATGTGGACGCCATGCGTGACCACGCGCTCGGCCCAATGTTTTTGCACCCTCTGCAATATGGCTGCGATAACCTTGAAAAGGTCTTTTCTAAGGTCAACGATAAATAGTTCATGCATGCTCTTTTATCCTTTGTTTTTTTTAGCGGAAGTTTGAATCTTCAGGAAATATCAAGTCACACGTTTACCTAAGAAAACGTCCAATGAAAGGAATTATTTTGAATACTTTAAAAATAGTTGAAAGACTATTATAAATACTTTAAGAATACATGAAAGAAGCCCTGCATGGGGCAGTGTAATAAGTCTAGTATTTAATGCCGGGCTTAGATAAACACAGGTTCTTATATACATTACACATGCATATTAAATAAGGAATTACCTACGTCATTACAGTATATAAATATAATTAGGCATGCAATGTCACATCTCTTTTTCTTCGGTTTTTTAAATAATTTCACACTATAAATGTTTTTTCAACTTATTTTTATCTAATAAGAATATCTATTAGGTTTTTTGATTAGACGTCCATACCGAGTTCTTATATTACTGTTGTTAGTACTTTCATTACGATTTTTATAAGATCTATTGTTCTCACTATAAGACTTATCTGTATCTTGACTTCTCGATTCTTCATTAATCTTTAATAAATGATTTCTATTCCTTCTATAGTAGGTACCATCAGACGTGACCAAATAAGATCTTGGCTCAAGTAACGATTTTTCCACGATTCCTTTCTTTTGGAAGCCTTTTTCTGTTTTTTTTATACGTACCTTATCTCCTTCTTTTAATGGTGGAAGTGTTTTTGCATTTCGATCATAAAACTCTTTTTGTTTCTTGGGATACATTTCCAATTTTTCTTGAACATTAACAGGGTTTAATGGTTGAAATTCAAGTAACTTCTCTGATATTGGTAGTAATGTCCTAGTTCTTCGTCCCATTAGTCGTTGAGCTGGACTGCCAACAATTTCATCTCTAGGTGTATTTCTATAATTAAGGAGTCCTAAATAAGGATCGGTGTTATCATATTTTGCTTTCTTTATGATTGCTTTTGCTGTCTGTACAGCACGTTCTGACATGCC
Source organism: Xenia sp. Carnegie-2017 (assembly GCF_021976095.1). Taxonomy (NCBI): domain Eukaryota; kingdom Metazoa; phylum Cnidaria; class Anthozoa; order Malacalcyonacea; family Xeniidae; genus Xenia; species Xenia sp. Carnegie-2017. Next base: position 8,347,851 of record NW_025813447.1, on the reverse strand, counting down.
GTTACTTTTTGGATATCCTGGTGAACTTGTTGTATGTTTAAATCCATACTGTAACGAGAATGCACGAAATTCTTTACTCCTGAATTGTGGACCATTATCTGTTATAAGATCTTCGAAAATTCCATATCTCGCAATTTGAGATTTCATCTTTGTGATAACTGTCTTTGATGTTGTATTTAACAAGTAATCAATTTCAAAGAATCCACTGTAGTAATCTACCATAAGAAGATAGCTTCTACCATTCAATTCGAACAGGTCTGCTCCAACTTTACTCCACGGTCGATGTGGTACAGTATGTGATTGTAGAGGCTCCTTTTGTTGATGACTCTTATGGGCATTGCAGATTTCACACTTTCTAACTTCTGCTTCTATTTCTAAGCTCATCTTTGGCCAATATAAACACTCTCGAGCCCTACGTTTGCATGATTCAGATCCAAAATGTCCTTGATGTATAGCTTTCAGCATATCAGTTCTTAATGACTCAGGAATGATTACTCGATCTCCTTTAAACAGTAGGTCATCTTGTACTGAAAGAGTCTCTTTAAAGTCCCAGTAATTTAAAACATCCAAATCAACTTTACTGCGTAGATCTGGCCATTCATTTTCTACGTACTGCCGTAGCTTTTTTATTGCTTTATCTTTCTTTGTCTCTTCCTTTAATTGGTTCATTTTCTCTTCACTTACTGGCAAGACAACATTTATCTCAAAATCTTCTAAGTGATCATCTGATTCTTCTTGGATATACGCTCGACTTAATTGATCCGCAAGATAAAGTTCTGCTCCTTTCTTAAACGAGACTTTCAAACTGTACTTTTGAAGTTTCAGCAACATTTTCTGGAGTCTCAATGGAGATTGATGAAGGGGCTTCTTGAAAATCTGCTCTAAGGGCTTATGATCTGTTTCAACATTGACATCTCTGCCATAGATGTAATCATGGAATTTTTCACATCCAAATACAATTGCAAGTAATACTTTTTCAATTTGTGCATATTTCTTTTGGCATTCAGTTAAAGCTCTCGATGCATAAGCAACTGGTTTGCCATTTTGAAGACAAACTGCTCCTAAACCTGACATACTTGCATCTACGGACAATGTCACATCTTTTGATACATCGTAGAATTGCAATACAGGATGCTCTCCACAGGATTTCTTGATTCTGTCATACACTATTTGATGTTGATCTAACCAGCACCAATCATTTTCCTTCTTTAACATATTTCTGAGGGGACTTGCCATTTCTGAAAGATAAGGAATAAACTTGGCCAAATATTGAACCATTCCAAGAAATCTTTGAAGATCTTTCTTATCTTTAGGAATTGGCATGTTTAATATTGCTTTAATCTTTTTAGGATCGGATTGAAGACCATCTGACGTTATTTTGTGTCCCATGTAATCTACATTTGTTACTTTAACTTTTGTTTTTTCTTTCTTTAATTTGAGATTGATTTCACGAGCTCTATTCAGCACATTGATAATTCTTTCATCATGCTCTTTCTCTGTAGATTCCCCATACTAAGATATCATCAATTATAATTTCACAACCGTCTATTCTGTCAAACAGCTGGTGCATAGCTTTTTGGAACACTTCAGGTGCTGAGGATATACCAAATGGGAGACGATTGAATTTGTATCTGCCAAAAGGCGTATTGAATGTTGTAAGATAACTGGAATCTTCATCTAGAGGTATCTGCCAAAATCCAGAGGCTGCATCGAATACGGAAAATTTTAGCTCCAGGTAGTCTTGATACGACTTCTTCTATTGTTAAGAGAGGGTAATGTTCTCGCTGAATGGCTTCATTAAGATGTCTAGGATCAATACATATTCGTAACTTGTTTGGTTTTCCACTGTTACCATTGACGAAACCCATTCCGTAGGTTTTCTACAGGATCGATGACACCCATCTGTTGCATTCGTTCTAACTCTTCTTTAATTTTCGTTCTCATAGCTACTGGAACGCGTCGAGGAGGATGAATTGTAGGTTTTACATTTGGATTGACACTGATATGATGTTTAATGAGTAAACATCCTAGTTTGCCATCGAAGAGATCTGCATATTCATTGAGAATATCGTCGCTAGTGAAAATAGGTTTGACATCTTTAATTCTTTTCACCATACCCAAACGCTCGCAATCAGGTAAACCAAGAATAGGCTTTACATCGTGTGTCGCTATGTAGAAGATTGTATCGTTTGTCTTTGTAAGAACACGTCATCACTGCTTGTCCCAAGGTTTGAACTGAATCTCCACTATACGACATTAGCTTTGTATTTGTTTTGGTAACTTGTTGCTCGGCTTCTTTGACTTTATCGAACAATTTTTTTAGAAAGCACATTACATTTTGCGCCTGTATCCACCTTCACGTTCACCAAATGTCTGCCAAACTTGAGTTCAGAATACCACTCGTCTTTGCTTTTTTCTACAGCATCAATATTCATTCGATAGTCGACTTTCGAGCTTGTGCGTTGTTGCGTAGGTGTGATTGCATTAACAGCACCAATAAACAATTCTTCATCACTAACTTCATTAACTGTTCTTTGTGACTTTTGTATAGACGTTAGACACACCCGAGCAAAGTGGTTTTTCTTATGACATTTGTGGCAAATTTTTCCAAAAGCTGGGCATTGCTTTGGAAGATGTTTTCCTCCACAGTTTCTGCAATTGTTCTTTAATACGAATCTTTGTCCTCGATGTTTATCTTCTTTTGTTTGACGTAAGTTTGTGTAACTTCCTCTTGAGGTTTTCGAATTCTTCCTAGCCTTCAGTTCATCGACATCTTGATAATTAGTAAGATCTTTTACTTGTTGTTCCGACAATTCGTTTGCACTGCATATGTTTAGAGCCTTGTCTAAAGTTAAACTTGTTTCGCGAAGGAGAATCTCTCTGACTGCATCACTGTTAATCCCACACACAATACGATCTTTAATAAGTTCGTTCTCGAGGTCACCAAACTCGCACTTTCGAGCAATGTTTTTCAAATCTGTAACAAAGGAACTAATCGACTCTGACGGACTTTGCTTCCTTGTATGAAATAAATGTCTTTCGAATGTTAAATTCTTAAGCGGCATACAAATTTCTTCAAATTTCTTCACTAGAATTTCTGGATCGTCTTTGTCTTCCTCTTCGTTGTAGGTAAAAGAATTATATCTTTCAACCGCATCTTCGCCAGCTAGATTTAAGAGGATGCATGACTTTTCTTTCTTTGATTTCCGACTATGTCCTGCAGCAACAATGTATATTTCATAGTTCTGTTTGAAGCGACGCCAATTCTCAGCAACGTTGCCTTCAAACGAGAGTCGTGTTGGCCTAGAAAATCCTTCTGCCATTCGATAAGAACAAACTTTTCCTAATCGCTACCACCATGTAATAAGTCTTGTATTTAATGCCGGGCTTAGATAAACACAGGTTCTTATATACATTACACATGCATATTAAATAAGGAATTACCTACGTCATTACAGTATATAAATATAATTAGGCATGCAATGTCACAGGCAGAAACATATCAGATTTGGAATATAATTCCAAAAATGTTTAGCAAATAAAAAACATACGAAACCGTGAAACAAAAGAAACCACAAATATCAGAGAAATAATTGAATGCATTTTAATCATTGATTTAGCATATGAAGTATCTTGAGTATTATGATAAAATCGATCCGGCTCTTGAGATTGATTTCCTTTAATTTGATGATATCTACGAGTAAATACTATTTCTTCCGTTGCGTCACCGAGCGGAACTACGTCAAAAATTGTATGTGATTCTGCTTTTCTAATATACGTCTTAAAGTCTAGCAACCCCTGTACGTTGTTGATACAGTGCATGCTCATCAGGGCTTTATTAACTTCACTGAAGGCATGGGGCCCACTTTATGGTGGGGGGCCTTTTTTGGTTTAAACTTCATGTTGCTTAGAAAATTGCCACATTAATAGTTGATTCATTATAAGAAAGAACACTCCTAGACGTATTTCCCAAAATTCAGAATTTGGTAGAAAAACTCAGCCAAAATACTCGAGTGCATGTGATATTCCTAGTTCTCAGAGAAAAGCAAAAATAATAGCTATCAAAAAAATACTACAATAATAAACACCTCTTTGGGTCTGAAATCAGCCCACGTGTACAAAAAAGAAGGGCAAAAATATTTGGGCCTTTTTATAACAATACAATACAATCATCTTTATCGCCATCATCTCTAAAGTTCATCTTCTGACAGTGTGCAAACATTACACATTAACCTTTTTTGATTTTTGTACTGCAAACTCCTTAATGATAACAGATAGATCCAAATCACAAATGACGTCAGATTCTATGGTCATGATCGCTAAATTGGCCTGGTATTGAACTATTGACGTGCCCAGTGACCATCACTACAAGATAAATTTTCAAGGCAATCTCGACGTTGGAAAAAGTAGTCTGCTAGCATTTGGACGGGATAAATCTGAGCAAGAAGAACTTGCAACCAATGTCGTCTGGTTTGTCATGTTCGAAGAACTTGGCATATGCAACATACTGACATAACTCGCCTTCAAGGAAGTTATCAAAATCATCACGGATTCACAATAGGCAAGTACGAGTTTTCAGCGTGATTCCTTTGAATTCTTCTGGGGACATCTCTGATATGTGACCGAAAATGTTAAAACGTGCTGAAATAACCTGGTAGGCTAACATGCATTAATCAAGGAGAGTGACAGATTTATCAACAACTGACAGTAAACTTTCCAAATTCCAAAAGTAATAGTAAAAGTAAAAGAAACGATATGGATAAATTTTCCACACCTTTAAGAGCCTGGTGGTCACATGGCCATAGTCCCTAGAACTGTTCGTTGTTTAGAGCTAGTATTATTGTTAGCATTAGCTCCGTTTTCGTCGCTTGTATCATAAGTTACACTTATCAAAACTAAATCAAGAGTTGACTAAGTTTTAGTGACAACGCCAAAGTTTTCAACAGTTTGAACATTGTTAACATGATACAATATAACATAAAGTATTTCAATTGTTAAAGTTAATGTTAATTTAGTTCATCAGATATAGATCAGTGGACACGTGAAAATCGAACAATTTTAGATACATCTGGTGTGTATATATATTTTTGTTGTTCTTAGGGCCTATTCATATGAGACGGGCCAGCCCGCAAAGCCAATTTACATTTCATTAAGCGATTTTCTGAGAGAATGGAAATCACGGCATTGTAACCAGTTTAACCAGGTTAACGCTGTAACTAGTTTGCCTGGCCATTTTGTATTCGCATTCATATGGCGAAATATCGCTTCCATTCAGCAATCTCGCCAAGCCGGGCTGAGTCGGCTGACCCGCTCTTCATAGGAAAGCAATTTCAAAAACATTGTAAAATAATATATGAGGCAAGATATCGGCAAAGCTATCTAGTCCGGCTTAAGCGGGCTGGCCGTCTCATATTAACAGGTCCTTAGTAGAAAAAGATTATTGTAAAATCAATACTAATCCAAGAATAAAGATTAAAATCTAACAAACATCAACTATTTGTTTGCTATGGATTGTTAGTCCACAATAGGTCGGAGCAGCTGTTGTTGCTCTAAATTTTGTAGTAATCTTTTTAAAATTTACACCATCAAATCTTTTCTTAGTTAATTCTTAAGATAAGTCAAGAAGCTGGCTTGATTTTCTGAAAAGTTCAAGGCTGGCATTACCGTGAATTAAAATGTGTCTACTTTCACTTCCAATTCCTTTCAGACAATGAATGCGTCTGCTCTGATTCGTTACGCAATTTTACTGGTGGGTGCCCCCTTTTTACTGCTTTGGTAGGTGGCCCGGAGCCCAACCCTTAATCCGGCTCGGGGCACAGCTCTTAATCCGGCCCTGTATGGCTTTTACGCTAAGGCCTGAGCTCTTTATTTAATAATTTATTGTGCAATAAATCAAAAATGAAATATTTTTATGTTACTTTATTCAATTAAAATGCATTTTCGATAAAAATAAATCTGTAAGTGGTAAATGTAAATACGCTTTTTTATTGTTTGTGCTTTAAAATAAAACAAAACTCATTCTATTTTAACTGACGTTTTCAAAAATAGTTAAGGTATCGTTATTAGTTCTTAATAATTTTTAACAGCATGTTTGAAACTTGCACCTAATTTGCTTGCATGTAAATTGAGAAAATAATGACAGGAAAAGCATATTTCATAATCCTATATTAAACAAATCGAAATTGTTCGTACACCTATCAATTTTATTTACATTTTGTTAAGCGATTTTCTGAGAGAATGGAAATCACGGCATTGTAACCAGTGTAACGGGGGATTTTACAGCCATTTAAAAAGCAACTGAGTAACTTGTTTTGTAGTTTTAAGTTTTAACCTACTTTAAATAGTTAATAAAGTTGCACCATGAATAATTCTTTATAGAGCTCGATAAAGAACACATGACCTACTGTGTCTAGCTATTCCTTAATTTATTTGTATACAAATTATTACAAGTGTAAATGAAGTTATTAAATTAAGCAATGTTTATATCTACAAGTAAAATTACAACTACCAGCGTAACTAACCATATTTTAAAAAACATTACATCGTAAATGATGCTATAGACTGATATCAAGTGCTTTTCAAACGTTAACTAACATACGTTTGGTGTCTAAAATCTGCTTTAAAAAGTGTGAATATATTGTTCGAGCATGAAAGCCCAAAATATTATTGAATCAAGTTGAATTGTTCTGGCTCATTTCGTTAATTGCCTTTGCATATCTGCAAACATTTATTTAAATGCGTTATTTTCTCGCCCTGAGTTTGTCATTGTCTGCCTTCAATTGGTCATTGCTTGCAATCACTTGGTGAATTCTTGCCCTGAGTTGGTCATTGTCTGCCCTCAATTCGTTAATTTGCCTTTGCATACCTGCTAACTTTTGCCTAAATTCGTTATTCTCTCCCCTTAAATGGTCATTGCTTGCAGTCAAATCGTCAATTCTTGCACTGAGATGGTTATTTTCGGTTCTCAAATTGTTCTCTCCTTGAACGATTTCTTTAAGCAATTCTGCAATCTTTGACGATTGCTCGTCTAACAATCCATTCATTTTCGGTATTTCAGGTAAAACCAAGTTATTCAATTCGGTTTGAAATTTGACATTTGAAACTTCTTTCCTGAGATTGCCCACATTGTCGACAAGACCATGTACTTGCGTTTTAATGTTTTCCATGTATCGATTGAATGACTAAACTTTATAGCTGTTTCCGTGTCTGTAAATAGTTGAAAATATTTATTAACAATTTATGATAAGTCTTAACAATCTTAAAAAGTGTTATCCTTATTGTTTATATAATTTCGTAGGAGCACTATTGCTAATACGCATTTAATATATACCACGAGTTTTTTTAAAATAGACATGTTTCGACATCTCATGATGCCATCTTCAGTATAAGTGAAATAATAAATTATGTTGGTTGTTAACATTTGACATAATACAAAACCCGATCGCACAAATTGTCCTCGCGTTCGCTTACAAACTCTCAAGCAATCATCTGGTCATCTGGTCTTACTTTTTTTAAAACAGCTAAAGTATTTTCCGACATATTTGGGATTGAAGAACTCTTAAAAAATTCACAACAATTTTACATTCACAACATATTGTCACTAAAGCGTAGCAAAAGACCGGGCAATGACAAAGTTGACTTACTCATCCGATCATTATTATGATAAAAGGAAATTATCTAACCTTGTTTTGTTGCCGTCCAACTTGTTCTTCTTTAATCTATCATTGGTACTAAGAGATAGGTTCCTTATATGCTGACGCCTGATCGTTATCAACTTCATTTTTTAATTTATTATGATAGACATGTTTCGACATCTCATCTTCAGTATAAGTGAAATAATAAATAACACAACGTTTATATAAAAGTAATATGATACAAACCTTATAAAAACCAAAAAACTTTGTTCACGTACACACATGAGCTTACAAAACAGCAACATCCTCGAAACTGGCTCTGCTATTCACCATCCAAACATGTCGTGTTCTGTTTTGCGTGTAAACTCATGACTGACAGCATCGTTTTTGGAAAACAAGGTTATAATGACTGGAAACGCGCATCCCAATCAATTCCACGACATGAGAAAAGTTCAGCGCACCGTAATGCTGTTTTTCAGCTACTCCAACGTAGCGATGCTGGCTACCGTATTGATTCAGAACTGGTCACACAGGCCAGTGATGAGCGTAACTATTGGCGGGCAGTACTTGAGCGGGTAACAGAAACCATCCGTTACCTTTCCGAGCGAAGTTTACCATTTCGCGGCACTGATGAGATCGTTGGATCGCCAAAAAACGGTAACTACCTGGGAACATTAGAACTTATATCGATGTTCGATCCATTTCTAGCGCAACACATCAACCGTAATGCAAATAAGGGAAGGGTCACACATCCTATCTCTCAAAGACCATTTGCGAGGAATTCATCCAACTGATGGCAACTCGAGTTCGCGAGCAGATTTTTACAGAGTTAAAGCTGCAAAGTATTTCTCCGTCTGTGTAGACTCTACCCCAGATATTTCCCACGTTGATCAACTGACATGCATTCTTCGATACGTTTTACCCTCTGGTCCTGTCGAACGATTTGTATCTTTCCTTAACATACTTGGACATAGCGGAAAATTGCTAGCTGAAAGGCTACTAGATTATTTGAAAACCAATAATATAAATATTTCGGATTGCCGCGGCCAGTCATATGACAATGCAAGCAATATGAGTGGGAAATATAATGGTATGCAGGCCATTATTCAGCAACATTGTAGCCTAGCACAGTACATGACCGTTTGCACATTCCCTTAATCTTGTTGGACAATCATCTGCCAGTTGTTGTCAAGAAGCATCAAGATTCTTCAACTTCCTCCAACGATTTACTCTTTCTTTGCTGCTTCAACGCATCGTTGGAAAGTTTTAACCGACCAACTTTCAAGCAAGAGACTTCCAACGGTTAAACGTATGTCTGATACTCGATGGTCAGCACGTGCAGATGCTACAAAGCTCTAGTAATAGGATACGAAATTAATGCTGCTTTAACGAGATCCATGATGATCAAGATGAGAAGCCTGAAGCCAAAATGAAGCCAATAGTCTTGCGTCTGATATGGCCCAGCTTGAAATTGGAATTCTGGCAGCATTATGGCATCAAATCTTGCAACGATTTCAGAGAACAAGTCAGATCCTGCAATTAGCTGATCAAGATCTCAACTCTGCTGTTGCATTATATGAATCGCTGATTGAGTTTGTCCTTTCGCTGCGAACCAGATTTGAAGAATTTGAAGCCAAAGGAAAGGAGCTCAGTGAATGTGATCAATATAAAGAAGAGATCAAGCGCGTGCGTAAACGCAATCGTTGTAACGACGAGCCAGGATCAGCACCTGATTTGTTGCAGATTCCAGCCGACAAGTTTCGCACAGGTACTTTCCTTGTAATAATCGATAGTCTGGATGCTGAGTTGCGAAAACGACTGAGTGCTTACATCAACATTGCTGAAAAGTTTGGCTTTCTGCGAAAGCTTACAGATCTGCCAGCTGAAGACGTGTTGGAAAACGCACAAAGATTGCAAAAAGCATTTTCCACTGACCTCGAAGTCAATTTGGGTGATGAATTGCTCCAGTTTTCTAGCTTTCTCAACACAGAATTCGTGAAAAGAGCATTAGATGCGAGTCATGCAGCTGCACCTCATTATTCTTCAGCTCGAATTGGATCTTCTGCTCAGCCTAGTGAAGACCATGACATCGATGTAACATCCGATGATGATGACGACATCAAAGTGAACGTAGACTCCCTAGAATTGCGTATATATAGGTTTCTTGTGGGAAATAACCTGGAAACTGTATTTCCAAACGCTGTTATTGTGTTTCGCATTTACCTCAGTATGATGATATCAAATTGTTCTGGTGAACGGTCGTTCTCGAAATTAAAGCTAATAAAGGATCATCTTCGTTCAACCATGACACAGGAACGACTAAATAGCCTTGCTCTTCTGAGTATTGAAAATGATGTTCTGCGTAGTATTGATATGTCATCCCTGATTAATGATTTTGCTCTTATGAAATCCCGTAAGCATAACGTTTATAAGGCTTAACACTTCTGCACAGTAAAACCTTTTACGTCTTTTTTTATCGTGTTTATTATATTAGTCTGTTTAATATTGGTATGTAATGTTTGGTATACGTACGTGATTGTAAATTGGAATTATATTCAACGTAAGGGTTTAAATAGGCAAAAATACGAGGTTTTATTGTTTGAGTTAAAAAAACAGTTTTTTATTGCATTTTGGTAAACACAGGGGTTGGGGCAAGGGCCCCGCACTGATATTATGCCATGGGCCCCGCAAAATGTTAATCCGGCCCTGTTGTTTAGAGCTGGTATTATTGTTAGCATGAGCTTCGTTTTCGTAGCTTGTATCATAAGTTAGACTTATCAATACTAAATCAAGAGTTGACTAGGTTTTAGTGACAACGCCAAAGTTTTCAACAGTTTGGACATCAAATATTTGTTTGATATGGATTGTTAGTCGACAATAGATCGGAGCAGCTCTTGTTGCTCTCGATTTTTTAGTAATCTTTTTAAAATTTACATTATCAACGCTTTTCTTTGTTAAGTCAACGGACATTTCTAAGCTAATTCTTAAGATAAGTCCAGAAACTAGCTTGATTTTCTGAAAAGTTCAAGGCTGGCATTACCGTGAATTAAAATGTGTCTAATTTCACTTCCAATTCCTTTCAGACAATGAGTGCGTCTGCTCTGATTCATTACGCAATTTTACTGGTGGGTGGCCCCTTTTTACTGCTTTTAGTGGGTGGCTCGAGGCCCAGCTCTTAATCTGGCCCTGTATGGCTTCTACGCTAAGGCCTGAGCTCTTTAGTTATTAATTTATTGTGCAATAAATCAAAAATGAAATATTTTTATGTTACTTTATTCAATTGAAATACATTTTTGATAAAAATAAATCTGTAAGTCGTAAATGTAAATACGCTTTCTTTATTGTTTGTGCTTCAAAATACCACAAAACTCACTCTATTTTAACTGACGTTTTCAAAATAAATAAGGTATCGTTATTAGTTTTTAACAATTTTTAACAGCATGTTTGAAACTTGCACCAAATTTGCTTGCATGTAGTTTGAGAAAATAATTACAGGAAAATCATATTTCACAATCTTATATTACATGAATCGAAATTCTTCGTACACCTATCAATTTTATTTACATTTTGTTAAGCAATTTTCTGAGAGAATGGAAATAAAGGCGTTGTAACCAGTGTAACGGGTGATTTTATAGCCATTTAAAAAGCAACGGCGTTGTAACCAGTGTAACGGGTGATTTTATAGCTTTAAAAGTAATTGTTTTGTAGTTTTAAGTTTTAACCTACTTTAAATAGTTAATAAAGTTGCACCATGAATAGTTTTTTATAGAACTCAATAAAGAACACGAGACCTACTGTGTATAGCTATTCCTTAATTTATTTTTATACAAATTATTACAAGGGTAAATGAAGTTATTAAATTAAGCAATGTTTATATCTACAAGTAAAATTACAATTACGGCGTAACTAGCCATTTTTGTGAAATTATTACATGGTAATTGACGGATATCAAGTGCTTTTTAGACGTTAAGTAACATAGGTTTAGTGTTTGCCAAGCTGCTTTAAAAAGTGTGAATATATTGCTCGAATATTAAAGCCCAAAATGTTATTGAATCAAGTTGAATTGTTCCGCGTCAATTCGTCAATTTGCCTTTGCATATTTGCTAACTGCTCTGTAAATCCGTTATTGGTTTCCCTCAAGTGGTCAATGCTTGCCCTCAGTTCGACATTCTCGTTTCTCAAGATGCTCACTTCTGTAGTAAGTATGCCCACGTGTTGATTGATTGCTGTAAGAAATTCTTTCATCTTTGACGATTGCTCGTCTAACAAATCATTCATTTGCTTTATTTCAGGTAAAACCCAGTTATTGAATTCGGTCTTAAATTTGGCAAGATAAGCTTCTTTTTTGAGATTGGCCATATTGTGGACAAGACCAAGTCCGCGCACATTAATGTCTTCCATGTATCGCTTAAATGACTATGCTTTATAGCTGTTTCCGTGTCTGTAAATAGTTGAAAATATTTATTAGCAATGTATGGTAAGTCTTAACAATCTTAAAAAGTGTTATCCTTATTGTTTATATATTTTCGTAAAAGCACTATTGCTAATACGCATTTAATATATACGACGAGTTTTTTTAAAATAGACATGTTTCGACATCTCATGAAGCCATCTTCAGTATAAGTGAATAATAAATTATCTTGGTTGTTAACATTTGACATAATACAAAACCCGATCGCACAAATCATCCTCGTGTTCGCTTACAAAACTCCCAAGTAATGAAATTAGCACCAGTTAAATGTGAAAGTTCTAATCTATCATCTGGTCTTACTTCTTTTAATAAAAACTAAAATATTTTGAAAATTTTTCTTCGAATTTTTCTTTGGACTTAGAGAAATTTTAAACATATTGTCACTAAAGCGTAGCAAAAGTCGGGGCAATGACAAAGTTGACTTACTCATCCTTCGTATTTTTGTGCTATGTCGTAAATAATGTTTCCATAATTTCGTAGAAGCACTATTGCTAATGCGCATTTAATATGTACGACTAGTTTTTTAAAATGGATATGTTTCGACATCTCATTATGCCATCTTCAGTATAAGTGAAATAAGAAATTATCTTCGTTGTTGACATTTGGTAGTGAAAAGCAGAGAAACTTTGGATAGACGCCGAGTGAAAGACAATCTTTAAGAAACTTAGCATCTAGTTCTGCTTTCCTTTGTTTGGTTTGAAGCTTTTCAAACTTCCGCATTTCTGATAAGGAGACCTTTCCTTCGTATTTTTGTGCTATGTCGTAAATAATGTTTCCATAATTTCGTAGAAGCACTATTGCTAATGCGCATTTAATATATACGACGAGTTTTTTTGAAATAGACAAGTTTCGACATCTCATGGTGCCGTCTTCAGTATAAGTGAAATAATAAATTATCTTGGTTGTTAACATTTGACATAATACAAAACCTGATCGCACAAATCATCCTCGTGTTCGCTTACAAAACTCTCAAGCAATGAAATTAGCACTGGTTAAATGTGAAAGTTTTAATCTATCATCTGGTCTTACTTTTTTTAAAACAGCTGAAGTATTTTGTGACATATTTGCGATTGAAGAACTCTTAAGTAATTCACAACAATTTTACATTCACAACATATTGTTACTAAAGCGTAGCAAAAGACGGAGCAATGACAAAGTTGACTTACTCATCCGATCATTACTATGATAAAACGCTATAACAAATTAAAAAAACTTGGAAACTATGTAAAAAGCTTGGCATAGCTGTAGCTATTATTATGAAAGTTTTTTAAATAAGTCTTACAAAGCATGAACTAACTTAAAATTTAAGTTTAATATTGTTGATATAAATGATTCATGCAATGATTTGTTACAGTTTTGCACTTTCACGTCTTGACAGAAAAATGAATGTTTATCAATCATTGAAGATTATATATATATACATACTATTAAAATACTTATATATATATTATTAAAATACTTATTAATAGGGTTATAAATAATAAATGTTTTGGAAATTATATAAATGAAAACTAATAACTTTTGCATGAGCATTAATTTAATGACATATAAGATGATTTCCTTCTGCCTGCATGCATGTAAATCTTGTATAGGAAAATTGCAATAAGTGTTATCCTTATTGGTTATCCAAATTGTTATCCAATATAAATGAAAGGAAAAGGTCATTTCTTTTATAGCAATTAAGTTCTCATATCATCAACGTGTATTGTATATGACTTTTAAGAAAAAGAAAAATTTATTTTAGATGACGTTTAGTATTTTCCACTAATGAAGTTTACGAAAGTATTAATACTGAACAGAATTGTAATTTCTTGCGCCGTGTTTGCCAGCGTTGCAGCTGAAAAAGTTAATGGGAAAACCCACACGTTTTATTATGTTTTTTTCCACCATTGCTCGCCTGCTTATTAGAATTTTCTCCTTTATTAAAACGATCTTTCGAGAAAACAGGCACCAACATGGTTTCAACAATACAAAATGCTCGGCTAGGAGCCTAGGACTATTTCTTTGACACGCTGTATCTTGCAATAACTTTGGCACAATTTATATTATATGTTGCTCTAACTACTTGAAAAAATAAACTATTGATTCATTAATTTTCCTTCAATTTAATACTAACAATCACTGTCAGCAACATTGGCAGTTTACATGTGAATTTTCACATTGCATTGCCGAGGAAAGAAAAAAGTAAATTCAAAATAAAAGTGTCGATGGCACGAATTGAGCAGTGGCGTGCGGTGACCGAATTTAATAGGCAAGCGCTGGGGGTGAGGTTCGTGGCATGCCGCGGCATGCTCCCCCAGGGGTTCTGGGGGCATGCTCCCCCAGAAAATTTTTGGATTTTGAAGGCTACTGGAGCGCATTTCCCGCGATTTCTGAGAGTACTTTGTCGAAAAAATGTATCTGTCATGACTGAAACAGTATTGAAAAAATCTAAAAAATTCAAAAACTTTTATAGAGTATATATCACAATTACGGTTCAAAAGTATTACATGTGGTATTGTGATATAAAGTCGTTTTAAGTAAATGGCTACGCGTGCATTTCTATTGTAGTGAAGAAGTAACAGAACGAAATAGTCCAAAATCCTACAACAGATTTACTTAAATGTAAATTCCATCCGTCTTTCCTTTGTGCAAAACTCCTTTATAACGTCCTCATAGAATCGTGGCTTCCCCTGCAAACTTACCAACATCTCCTTCTCGATTGAAATTGTAGCCAATGCAGAAAGTCGCTCTTGCCCTTGTGTACTGCGAAGATACGTTTTGATACGCTTGAGAGCCGAAAATGATCTTTCTGCAGAGGAGGACGTACTTGGCATAGTAAGAATGAGCTGACACAATCGGTACACCTCTGGAAAATAGGCTTTCAAGTCAAGTTCGATTATTTTTTGATATCATATCAAAAAACAGGTTTCGATTTGAGCTCGGCAGATGCGTATACAACGATTAGTTCACTTTTTAGTGCTTGAAGATTAAAGAATGTTCCATATGAATCTTGCAACGATTGCAGCTCTCGTTCGGGAAAATTCCGGCTGTACAATTCGTGCTTTGAATGATCCAACAAAGAAACGAATGCTCTGCTGTTAAGACTTTCGAATCTAGAGTCAATCTGCACGACAATGGTATCGACTACACAGAAAAACATTTGACGGAAGGACGCCTTTACATCCTCTTCACTTTGCCCGCGTTTCAGTGCTACTTTGACGACACTTGACGTAAAATTCCAATAATCTACGAATTTTGTTCGTTGTTCTTGAATCTTATCTTTCGTCTCGCGAACTTTCGTGACACAGAAGACAATATCGAACTGCTTACTCTGAATGATATTATACAAAACATCCGTAAGACCAAATATTTCTGAAAATATTTTAAGGCAGAACACAAACTGGAAATCTGCAAGAACTTGTCGGTAGCCCATCGCTTCGTTTAACGTCGTACCGTCAAACTCGTCATCATTTTCGATGATGTATTCGAAAACTTCGCACCGAACGAACACTCACACCGTCATACGTTTGGGCAATCAGTTTTTCGCCGCATCCGTACTCGTTCAGGGTTTTACCGACTTCTTGTTTCAGTCTAGCCGCAGTTCTATCCTCACTTACATCGGTAAATCCAAGAAAGCGCTCCACAGCTTTACCATCTGGGTTGACATAGCGAACTATAGTTGTTAGCTGCGATAAGGTCTTAACGTCGGAGGTTTCATCCAGGGAAATAGCGACAAATGGGCTCCTCATCATTTCATCTTTTATTGCTTTCAACATAACGTCCTTGACAGCAACAATCAAATCGTTCTGGATACGATTAGAAAGTCCAGAAAACACGGTTGCTGTATGAAGATGCTGTCAAGCGTGGGGTCATATGCACTTAGCAGTTTTATCAATTCGACGTAATTGCCCCTGTTGGCAGACTCCTCCAGCTCCACCCGACCTCTGAAAGAAAGTTCCTGTTTGCCAAGAAAGCAAACAACATCAATGAAACGGCGAAGTACTTCTCTATTCTTGTGCACCATCAAGTTGTGAGCTGAGATGTGTTGACGGGCCTGTTCGTCTAGCTGCATGTCGATGCGTGTACGCCCAAAACTGGCATTCATTAGGCAACTGGACAAGTGTGTCTTCGTTTTCTCGTGTCTGTTGACGGCATTACACAGGTTGGCCAAATCATCGTATCCCTTCTTGCACCAGACTGTCTTGTCTGTTGAGTTGAACAAAAGACACGGCCAGCAAGATAACTTATTCAATTTTGAGGAGCCAGCCAGCCATTTGTACTTGTCGTAATTTGACGTCTGAAAACTTCGAATAAAGACTTTACCACTTCGCTCGGATGTTGTATGTAGTCCTTGCAACTCAGGAGTGGGACGGCCACCTTCGACGATCTCTCGTTTCTCGGAAAAAGGTCTCAATCCAAATGAGCGGGATAACAGTGATTCCACAATGCATTCAGTCATGTTGTACAGGTGTCGTGAAAATACCGAATTGTAGAAGTAGAACATAAAAGGATGAAAATTCCTATGCTATATATTTTATAGGAACATCAATCTTATTTATACCTTACATCAGTTACATGATATATTGTAGTGACGTACATAACGTGCGTACATTACTCATCTAGATTCATGTATTAGCAATAGAGGAAATAGCCAATCCTACACTTACTCAAACGCGCTACTTAAACTTACGCACTTAACTTTATAATTACGTAAAACTATTCAAATTTCGAGTACATTATCCGCTGTGTAATGCAGTTATTACACAGCGGATAATGTACTTGAAATTTGGTCAACCTTGTTTATCAAACAAGGTTGACCAAATAGGTTTAATACCAAATTTCAACCTTTGGTATTAAACCTTAGTATTTCAGATACATGAAATGTTGTCCCATGTCACATATTGTCCCCTTTTCTAACTGAACACCTCATGTAGAGATGTAAAGTTGTGTTAATCTACGGCTCATACCAGATTGTTTGCCATAAATTCCAAAGGGCCATTGATGTATGAAAAGCATTTTCTATAAAGTAAAAATGTCTTCCTATGTATGCAGATAAACCTTGAAATTTGGCAAAACAGCAAAGTATTTTTCATGATCACTAGGTAATTTTTCTGATGATCATTATAATTTCTAAACTAAATTATTTCAGATTTACATTTAAACGAGCTTTGATCATATGAAATGATATTTATCATAACCAGTAAGCATGACACATGAACCAATTTTAACATTCATGTAATTATATAATTAAAGACATGTTGGTTACATTCTGTTTGTAATTGATAATACAATGCTACTAGTGATTGCTATATAGCACACCTTGAAGAAGATAATAGTCAAGTGAAATGCCTAATAAACATTTATGGCATTCAGCTGTCCTTATCTGCAAATTTTCACTCTGATAATTTATGCTTAAGCTTTGGCAGAAAAAATTTTGAGTTTTCCACAAAGGTGAATTTGCTAATACTGATGTGGAGATGGGTAAAGGGTTACAATAAACTTGCATGGTTTGAAGTCTGAGCTTTTCTATATCTATGAACTGTCACTTGTAGTACCAAATTTCTAACTTAACTCATTACATAGAGGTTTGAATGAGGTCTCTAGGGGGGTCTATGCCTGACAACTTGGTAGAAATTTTTAAAGGCTATATCTGTTTTTGAATATAGCATTATTGTAAAATAAATTTTACGTTCCTAGACATGCTAATGAGTCATATATTTGGCATAATAATGAGCCTAAATGTTTGGCAAAACATTCAAGTATTGTTCACTTCATTTTTTTTTTGAAAAAAACGTAACCAAAATGTGTTGTATTTATGCAAAAACGATGCCCACAAAATACATTTTGTAATGCTCTGAAACGCTGAAAATGGCATTTTTAAGGCTCTGAAATTCAAAATTTCTCAGGAGAGATAGCCTCAGACCCCCTCAGGTGCGGAGCGCCTCCGATGTTTTATGACTGATGTTTGAAAAATCCTAGATCCGCCCCTGCAAGCATTTCAACTGTAAAGACAATTTAGACAAAAGATTACATTGACATTGTTTAGAACAGAAAAATTTAAACTGATTTTGCTCAGAGATTGATCCAAAAAATTTTTGTTCGGTAAAATGCTTAGGCAAGCGGCGCTTGCCTACGCTTGCATGACCGCACGCCACTGGAATTGAGCGTAATTAGTATCACAGCAGTTGTCAATACTTCGTCGCTAAGCAATAAGACATAAAGGATTGTAACATGCGTAATATAAAATAGACAAGAAACTATTTTGAAATAATCATTTGAAAAAGTGAAAAACAAATGGTTGGTTTTATATTGTGGAACTGAGAAGAACTCGTAACGCAAACTTTGTTTGTGATAATTTTGTAGTCCTGTACCTCAGGAAGAGCTGAGCTTACTAAACCAATGCGTTCTCTTTCATTTTTACCCAAATTGTACTTTAATTATTACAAGTGAAAATGTTTTTAACGACGAATGGTTTTAGACAACAAGTCAGAAAATAAAGTGAAATGTTTAATTTTCGAGAATTTTTTTCAGGAGGGAATTCTTGATTGAGAAGACAAAAAAATACGATACAAGAAAAGCTTCACTAGAGCTCTCTGAAATGCTATAGACATGGCTTTTCTAGCTACTTCTACCATAAAACACTTCCTCAACTTATGCAGAGTATAAATCTTGTACGTAGTAGCGATAAAATTAGTTACATAAAAATTTAAACGTAGCTTGATAAGTGTAGAAAAAGTACATGCAGTATAGCTTTAGCTGTCATAAAGGGATAAACGTTTTTATAAATACGTCATAAAAATAATTTCATTACCTTTGTCTGTTTTTCGTTCCTACGGATGCTCGAATGAAGTGTTGCCTGCTAACTTGGGCTTTTTGTGCGTTGATGGAAACTTAATTGTATCTACTTCCCAAGTCCTGATTGGCAGGAAAAACTGTAAGACAGGTGACACAGGTAAAAGCTATTCCTCGCGGTGACTAAAGAGTCCAGTAGTTGCTTTTAATTTAAACATTTAGCATAAACGAAAACTTTTTCAAGCTTTTTAAAAGTATACAATTTTCAGCATCAGTGTCTGCATCGTATTCTTATGCCATTTCCATTGCCGTTTTGTACATTAAGTGTTTAATTTCAAACGTCCTGCTGGGGCGTCTAAATGCAGGCACTTGTGATTTAAGGAAAAAATTATAAATTATTTTAAATTTCTGCTCTCATGGAGTCAAAATTGCTCGTGCACTGTATCAGACTTTTCTGGTCAGTTTAGAAGAATTCTAAGACCAGCATTTAATCTATTTGTAAAAACTTGCATTCGTAAACTACTTTATTCCTCAAACATTACGTCATCATATATATTACGTAGATTCATATACAAAGTTTCATTTATTTCTGAGAACACACTAGATTTGTAGGAAACTAAGAAATTTGGCCAATATTATAAGTAAAATTTTTAATAAGTCTATATTCTATAAATGATATAATTTGAGACATTTAATTTTTCTTGAAAAGTCTGTCATTCAAAACGTTGCAACACCCAACTGAGATTAAGTTAAAAACGTTTTCTTTTGTTAGGTTAGAGTATACAACAAATAACGAAAATATAAAACTTTATTACATGGCTGAGACAAATGGCACATGATCATTGGTTTCATTTTGGTGAAGATTAAGTCATCTCTAAAAAAGTCATCTCTTGAAAACATTAACATTTAAACAGAAACGAGGAATGCAGTGAAAGCTGGTTTTGCCGTACAGGGGCTGATGGCAAGAGGGATAGTCTGAAGATTGAAAAGTTGAGCAAATTTTCAACGTTGGTCGGGTCATTGTGATATGGGACTGCTGCATAAAGAAACAAGTTTCTCATTAAAAAAGACGACATTTTCTTTATTTGATGACATTTCCATGTCTTTGCTTATATAACTTACATGAGTATCTTCACAAAAATTTTGCGCCATTCTTGTGAAAGATTTTTTTCAAGCTTTGACATGCAGACCTTAAGTATTCGACATACACAATTTTAGAAAAACGTACGTCATTTAGCTGCTCTGTTTTTACTGATTCTTGACATTTATCATAATAGTTTGCATAAGTTCTTTAAAAAACAATGGGAATAAACAACAGACTTCATTTTATCCATTTCTTCGAATCTAAGCTTCTCTTAAGCTTTTTCAGAAATTATTTGATTCTCTTTCTAAGAAATACATAGACAGGATACATTTACGTTCATTACATAAACAACCAGTGTAATAATAGAGAGTTTAAAATAGGCTACAGCCTTATTTTAAAATCTGCGTTTTATAACTATTCCACTTCAGGGTATCTGATACAAAGTCAAACACAACTGTATTAACAAAATTACCAATTCATCTTTTCTCTAATCAATAGCAACTGTTTGCACGGAAGTTGAGCTAGGATGGTGCAAAACTTAAACAAATTTCTTGACATTTTCATCTGTTTATTACTATTTGTTGAATTGTATAAAAACTCTTTAGTCAAGTCAAGTTTTATAACCTTGTATAAGCAGAACGTCTAGGTTAATAGAATCCTGAGAAGTAGCTACTGTTTGTGTTGATGTTGACTTCTCTAGACTTAGCTAACCTGCGTGATCTGCATCTAAAAACATTTAACGATACTCCCGTGTTTAAAACATTCACTCACATTTACACGTTTCTTAAATCATCTCAATTTGGACATTTTCGTTGTAATTTTGATTTAAGCGACTTTTGTTGACGTGAAAAATACTGGCTTGTTTCACCTGCCGAGAGTCACGCAAACCGCATATTAAAACACACGGTTCTACTAATGAAAAGAATATTTTAAAACAATAATGGCAGAAGACATTTACGTTTATGTTTATTGATGACATTATTTCAAAACTTTGGCAATTTAACGCAAATGCTGAAAAAGGTAAAAATCAGATGACAAAGTCGGTGGGTCATTTGTTTTTAGAAACATTTCGTGACTAAATTTGCTGTGTAGACAACTTGTAATGAGGAATAGAATTTTTGACACAGCGGAGGTTATAAATTTGGGTCGAACAGTTTTACATTTTAAAACTTCCAATTGATGTTTTGAGGAAGACATATATTTCAAAACAGAATTAAGAAGCTAAATAAGAGTTACAGCATACGATGTTCTCTGTTTGAAATTGAATTTCGCCATAGGTAAAAGTCCTGCAATGTATAATGAGAAGAATTCATATGTTGTTTGGAGTCATTGAAAGCAATTGTAGCTAGTTGCACAAAAGCAGTTGTAGTTCAAGTAATAAACACTTGTAGCATACGAGCAAGAAATTTTTGTCTTTTAACAATCGATAAAAATGATAAAAGCAACGTTTCTTTTATACAAAATCAAACGACGTGTACATGGAAATTTCTAGTTTTCCTACACAGTAAGTCCAAAAAAATTCTGTGCTAAAAAAAACTAACAAAATGTCATTACTAAATTTTTCATCTATAGTTCTTTGTTCAAAGCTTTTGCAATAAAGAATTCCGACCAGCACTTTTAGATGACATATATTCAAAAATATTCTGATCATTTACACGCCCATGTTAGCAAGCTACAAAATTTTCAATAGTTTCTTAGCAACGAAAGTGTTTACGATTCAATAAATTCATTAGTAGAAGCAAATAGTATTGCACTGCATGCTGCTATTTGAAATAAGAAAGGAAAACTTTCATAAATGCCTATAAACATATTACGTTTTTCTTAGGTAGAAAACGCCAGTGCAACACATGCAGTAATTGCATTTCAATATAATATTAGTCCCGCAGTTGATAATGGGAAGAACGTATGTATTGATTATCAAGTACTAAAAAATACTTCTCATATATATATTGGATGATGAATGCTCATCATGCAATATAGGTTAGCAGCATGCTCATCTAAGTCCTCATCGTGCATTATAGATAAGCTGTCGCATTTTCTGAAGTTGTTCTGCCACTGTAAATAATGACATCACCATGGCAAAAAATAACAAATCAACGTGAAACAAATTAAGATGGTTTCAAGTAAAATGAGAATATGCAAAGCAACCATGATCTCACTTCACAATACATAAACATATATAAATTTTACAGCATCATTTATTTCTGTAGAAAACTTTTGATTTTTCAGTGCGTCATCTATGCACCAAATATTGTCTTAATTGTTGTTGAAACCGAATTACTGAATTTAGTTGTTTAATTTTTTAAATGCAATTTAGCAACGTTTTTCGTCTTATACCAAAGATTATTTTATCATTGTTAGCTGTGATGTTAGCGTACGCACCTGCTGAAGTGGGTGTGCAACATTATATTCGGTGAATCCGAAGAGAACAGTTGCAAGTCAAAAACAAAGGCTTCTAAGTGTAAGCTTTTTCATTGAATGCATATATTTTTGTAATTGAATGTCCTACAAGACTTTCGATGATAATTTGTCCATTCTTGTATACTTATACTTAAACTGTAAATTGTCTAGTCTTCAAACGATTACTAAAATCAAAAAACTGTTTGCTAATGACATGTCACCCGATGGACGAGATTTTGTACAGACAAATCTGCAATTCAATACCTCATTCTGCAATTTTATACCAATTGTATTCATGGTGTTCTGGGATTCTAACCCAGAGGACGAACTCTTAAATTCGAAATGCTTAAATTCAAAAATTCTCAACCATAAAAATGAATTTGAACACAAAAACATCTGAATCATTGTCATCATTTGTCGGGCCCATATCACGGACACATTTTTTTGCGAAACGAAATGGAAGGAAAACCAGCAAACCTGGTAAAAAACCTTCCGAGAAAACAAAAAGTAGTTTCAATTTTTCAGATGCTTAGACAATACGAAAATCATAAAACAATTTTGGATTTTTTAAGTTTTCGAAGGCTAATCCAGATAGTCTTATACTTTGGCAGCATCATGCACTGGTTTTGATGTATCCAATTATTAAATTGATATTTCAAATGGAAACAAGTTTTTTAAAAAGCAAACTATTAAGGAAATGCTAGTTCTCTACTAGGAGATTAATTAATCATTCCACATTTCCACTTATCATTCAGTGCGCTGGTTTGC
The DNA here is from genome assembly GCF_021976095.1 of Xenia sp. Carnegie-2017. Taxonomy (NCBI): domain Eukaryota; kingdom Metazoa; phylum Cnidaria; class Anthozoa; order Malacalcyonacea; family Xeniidae; genus Xenia; species Xenia sp. Carnegie-2017. Next base: position 8,324,720 of record NW_025813447.1, on the reverse strand, counting down.
TTTTTTAGGCAATCTTTAAAATGGGGCAGTCAGGTCAGATTTTAACTTACTTGAAAAATGCAACCTAAGCATGCGCTATGTGCTTTCCTGTGCTTAATATCAAAGATTTAAAATACGAAATCTTGTACACCTAATTAAAAACTGCAACCTAAGTATATGCTGTTTGAGTCACTGTGGTCAATGTTATAGCTGCAAAAAATGTTAAATCTTGTAACGATATCTCTCTATGAACATGATAAAACTGTGAAGTGAATAAGGCTCCTATCCATCAAAGCAACATTTTTGATAAAGTCAAAATATGTTCTCTTTGTTGGCTTTTTGCAGCTCTCTTTAGTCTTCTAATAACGATGTTTTCAAGTTCTTTCAATGTCATCAGGAAATCCATTTAGCTACCTTGAAGTTAGAGCTTTAAGTATGTTTCTGCGTAGATGCGTGTGTAATACAGATGGCCCAGTTGCCAGAAGAGTCACTTTTCAGGTGAACGACAGCTTTTGATAAATTCATCACGTCATACTTGCCATGCAGCATTTTGACTCATGCAGCATTTTGAAGTTATTTTATGAAAAAGACCTGATTTTTCTAAAAACTTACGAGCTTATGTTGCCTTCATGTAGAATTAAAATTGTTTGAATCCCTACTGTTAATGTGGTCAATCTAATCCCTAACTGTCCATTTTAAAGAAGTGGATAAATGTTTTTACTGTAATCGTTTTTGCGATGATAACTCCATCAAAATTTACGTCGAAGTTCCTTTGCAACATGCACTTATTGTTTAAACGCTAGGGGATCTAACAATTTCAAATGCAAAGGAACTTCGACGTAAGGGAAATGGTTTTGCATTTAGGAAACGATACGATAGTCAATGAAAGAAAAAAACGTCTTTTCACATTCAAAACAGTATTACGCATGCAATTGCCTTGTGTTGTGTATGTCAAGCATTCTCTATTATAAAATAATTAACGAAAAAACCTGAATAGTTGACAACTCATCTACTCTTGTTTTCTTTTCGAATAACACTCTTCACACATCGTAGACTTGACTACCACAATCATTTTAACACCAATGTGTACATCATATTCCCGTATCTCCTTTCTGAATGACTTTCATTTTACGAACGCGAGACAAACCAAATATGGCGTCATATCCAAGTGCAATTCAAAACCTACATTTTCTAACTTTCAGACGTTCAACATTACATAGTTTATCATATTCTTTACATCACCACGGTGCATCATTGCATTCCAACTAGCATTGCTGTTTATCAACAAACCCACACTAAGGTTGTGGTACACTTTGTCCAGTATTCATTACATTCACATAAGTATTGCCATGTCACTATACCTCGAACTAAATACAGCTGTCAATATTACCCATCCTAAAAAGACGTTCGACTTTGATATAGAAGTAGATTTCATGTTTTGAACTTTGAAGTATAATATAAACACAAAGCAGAAAGCATCGCTAATACCTTCCATCCAACAAGAGGAGCCACATCAATAAAATGTTTACAGTAGAGTTGATTCGGTTTAAATGTAGCTGACCACACACATAACAGCGGGGCCCTTCATTGATACATTCACGAACAACTGCATTTGCAACGAATCCAAACTACAGACAAACATTTTATTGGTCATAAAGATTTGTCTTCTCGATGATGAACTTAATTCAACCAAACTTTTCCTAAAACAAACATGCAAGTTCCGAATTAAACTTGACATAAGAATAAAACTGCATTGCTAAGTGTATAACATGTTTTTTTCATCTTGTATAATTTACCCTTCCGTACCATCATTTTCAAACAGTTCGCAGAGAGAAGCAAATTTACTTAAATTTTACAACGGTTTACATATATGACACACACTTTATTCATAAAAACTAGCATCTTCGAAGCATATAGATGAAACTATAATCAAGTAATACTTTCCGTTAGTCGACAACGCTATCAAAATTTTCCAACCTGATTAGAACTTCGTAAATAGTATATATTCATACAATAAACAGCAAACACAGAAGTTCTGTAACAAATTCTTTTACAACAAGGATGGAAAAGATTGTTCTCCTTTCTTGAGATCGCAATCAGACCGATTTTGGAAAGTATATCCGTTCGTTTACACTTCGATTACCTCTTTAACTACTTTATCCTATACTTACATTTTTGAAGCACGTTTCCCCGTCATCTTCTAGAAAAAAAGTAAGCTAATAACACATTTATGTAATTTAATTTGCATACATGCTATACATGCATTCCTCATTTGAATTGATAAAAAGGCGATGCCCGATAATGGACTCGTGGAATTAGCTTTACTACAACAAAGAGCAATTCCACTAGGGCCAGTCACACTTGGCACACAAACAGGATACGCTTACTGTAGGAAACAAACAGTTTGGCCTTTAATATGGTGAAAATCTCTTTCTCCTTCGACTCCTTTGGAAATGAATGTTTTTCACATATTCCCAGTGCTGTTGCTCGCTGAACAATCGATTTCAAGATCAACATGTAGTGAATTCAAAAAAACGTAAAATTAATTCACTCGACGATTGTATATTTGCAATGAAAATATCAGGGTGTATAAAAATACCTATAGAATCATATTATTATCAAAATTTGAAAGCCAAATCACAAATGCTGGTCCCGCTGGTCCGTAAACATGCAAATTCAGATAAATTTCCTATAAGGCATATTTTAAAATGTTCCAGTCATGTCAAATTTTCATGGGCTAAGAAACTTGTGTATATGTACGAGTATGGAAGCATGTAAATATGAAATAATAAACATATAGGTTTGATTTCTAAAGATTTCATTTTATTCAGCCTGTATTATTTGAGATTCCAGGTACTACAGGTTCTATCAGGATACACCGTATCAATAACACAGATTTTAAAAACATGAAAAAGAAGCTTTGCATGGGGCAGAAACATATCAGATTTGGAATATAATTTCGTATGTGTTTAGCAAATAAAAACATATGAAACCGTGAAATAAAAGAAACCAAAATATAGAGAAATAATACTTATCCTAATTGAATGCATTTTAATCATTGATTTAGCATATGAAGTATCTTGAGTATTATGAAAAATCGATCCGGCTCTTGAGATGGATTCCCTTTAATTGATGATATCTACGAGTAAATATTATTTCTTCAGTTGCGTCACCAACGGAACTACGTCAAAAATTGTATGATGATTCTGCTTTTCTATTATACGTCTTAAAGTCTGGCCCTGTACGTTGTTGATACAGTGCATGCTCATCAGGGCTTTGTTAACCTCATTGAAGGCATGGGGCCTTTCCTTTGGGAGGGCCTTTTGGTTTAAACTTCATGTTGCTTAGAAAATTGCCACGTTAAATAGTTGATTCATTATAAGAAAGATCTCCTCCAGCGCATTTAACAAAATTTAGAATTTGGTTGAAAAACTCAACCAAAATACTCGAGTGCATGTGATTTTCCTAGTGTTTAGAGAAAAAAAAATAATAGCGATCAAAAAATACTCAAATAATAAAAATCTCTAAGGTCTGAAATCAGCCCACGTGTCCAAGAAAGAAGGGCAAAATATTTGGGGCCTTTTTCTAACAATACAATACAGTCATCTTTATCGCCATCATATCTAAAGTTTATCTTCTGACGAGTGTGCAGACATTACACAGTAACCTTTCTTGATTTTGTACTGCAAACTCCTTAATGATAACAGACAGATCCAGTCACATATCAGATTATATGGTCATGATCGCTAAATTGCCTGGTATTGAACCATTGACGTGCAGTAACCGTCACTAGAAGATAAATTTGCAAGGCAATCTCGACGTTGGAAAAAGTAGTCTACTAGCATTTGAAGATGATTAACCTGAGCAAGAAGAGCTTGCTGCCGATGTCGTCTGGTTTGTCATGTTCGAAGAATTTGGGAAATGCAACATACTGACATAACTCGCCCTCAAGGACGTTATCAAAATCATCACGGATTCAGGATAGGCAAGTACGAGTTTTCAGCGTGATTCCTTTGAATTCTTCTGGGGACATCTCTGATAGATGACCGAAAAAGTTAAAACGTGGTGAAATAACATGGTAGGCTAACATGTATTAATAATCAAAGTGACAGATTTATCAACAACTGACAGTAAACTTTCCAAATTCGAAAAGTAAAAGTAAAAGTAAAAGAAACGATATGGATAAATTCTCCACACCTTTAAGAACCTCGTGGTCAAATGGCCATAGTCCTTGAACTGTTCGTTGTTTAGAGCTAGTATTATTGTGCATGAGCTTCGTTTTCGTAGCTTGTATCATAAGTACTTCTCAAAACTAAATCAAGAGTTGACAAGGTTTTCGTGACAACTCCAAAGTTTTCAACACTTTGAACATCAACTATTTGTTTGCTATGGACTGTTAGTCCACAATAGATCCGAGCAGCTGTTGTTGCTCTCAATTCTTTAGTAATCTTTTTAAAATTTATATCATAAACGTTTTTCTTTGTTAAGTCAACGGACATTTCTAAGCTGATTCTTAAGATAAATCAAGAAGCTGGCTTGATTTTCTGAAAAGTTCAAGGCTGGCATTACCATGAATTAAAGTGTGTCTAATTTCACTTCCAATTCCTTTCAGACAATGAATGCGTCTGCTCTGATTCGTTACGCAATTTTACTGGTGGGTGGCCCCTGCTTGCTTTAGTTGGGTGGCTCGAGGCCCAGCTCTTAATCCGGCCCTGTATGGCTTCTACGCTAAAGCCTGAGCTCTTTAGTTATCAATTTATTGTGCAATAAATCAAAAATGAAATATTTGTATGTTACTTTATTCAATTGAAATACATTTTCGATAAAAATAAATCTGTAAGTCGTAAATGTAAATACGCTTTCTTTATTGTTTGTGCTTCAAAATACCACAAAACTCACTCTATTTTAGCTGACGTTTTCAAAGTAGTTAAGGTATCGTTATTAGTTTTTAATAATTTTTAACAGCATGTTTGAGACTTGCACCAAATTTGCTTGCATGTAGTTTGAAAAAATAATTACAAGAAAAGCATGTTTCACAATCTTATATTACACAAATCGAAATTGTTCGTACACCTATCAATTTTATTTACATTTTTGAAAATTTTCCGAGAGAATGGAAATCACGGCATTGTAACCAGTGTAACGGGGGGATTTTATAGCCATTTTAAAAGCAACGGAGTAACTTGTTTTGTAGTTTTAAGTTTTAACCTACTTTAAATAGTTAATAAAGTTGCACCATGAATAGTCCTTTATAAAACTCAATAAAGAACACGAGACCTACTGTGTATAGCTATTCCTTAATTTATTTTTATACAAATTATTACAAGTGTAAATGAAGTTATTAAACTAAGCAATGTTTATATCTACGAGTAAAATTACAATTACCAGCGTAACTAGCCATATTTTTAAAAACATTACATCGTAAATTATGCTATAGACGGATATCAAGTGCTTTTTAAACGTTAAGTATCATAGGTTTGGTGTCTAAAATCTGCTTTAAAAAGTGTGAATATAATGTTCGAGCATGAATAATATTGAATCAAGTTGAATTGTTCTGGTTCTTTTTGTTACTTTGCCTTTGCATATCTGCAAACATTTGTTTAATTTCGTTATTTTCTGCCCTCAATTGGTCATTCTCTTCCCTTAATAGGTCATTGCTTGCAATCACTTGGTCAATTCTTTCCCTTAGTTGGTCATTCACGGTTCTCATTTGTGTACGAAGTTCGCCCACATCTTGATGGAAATCTCTAATCAATTCTACAATCTTTGACGATTGCTCCTCTAACAAATTATCCATTCTCGGTATTTCAGGTAAAGCCAAGTTATTCAAATTGGCTCTAATGTTGACAATAAAACATTCTTTCTTGAAATTGGCCAAATTGTGGACAAGATCAAGTCCGCGTTTCAAAGTTTTCCATGTATCGATTGAATGACTATACTTTATAGCTGTTTCCGTGTCTGTAAATAGTTGAAAATATTTATTAGCAATGTATGGTAAGTCTTAACAATCTTAAAAGTGTTATCCTTATTGTTTCCATAATTTCATGGAAGCACAATTGCTAATACGCATTTAATATATACGACGAGTTTTTAAAATGGACATGTTTCGACATCTCATGGTGTCATCTTCAGTATAAGTGAAATAATAAATTATCTTGGTTGTTAACATTTGACATAATACAAAACCCGACAGCACAAATTATCCTCACGTTCGTTTACAAAACTCCCAAGCAATGAAATTAGCACCAGTTAAATGTGAAATTTCTAATCTATCATCTGGTCTTACTTTTTTTAAAACAGCTAAAGTATTTTGCGATATATTTGGGATTGAAGAACTCTTAAGTAATTCACAATATTTTTACATTCACAACATATTGTCACTAAAGCGTAGCAAAAGACGGGGCAATGACAAAGTTGACTTACTCATCCCATCATTACTATGATAAAACGCTATAACAAATATAAGAACTTGGAAACTATATAAAAAGCTTGGCATAGCTGTAGCTATTATTATGAAAGTTTTTTAAATAAGTCTTACAAAGCATGAACTAACTTAAAATTTAAGTTCAATATCGTTGATATAAATGATTCATGCAATGATTTGTTACAGTTTTGCACTTTCACGTGTTGACAGAAAAATGAATGTTTATCAATCATTGAAGATTATATTTATATACATACTATTATAATACTTATATATATATTATTAAAATACTTATTAATAGGGATATAAATAATAAATGTTTTGGAAATGATATAAATGAAAACTAATAACTTTTGCATGAGCATTAATTTAATGACATATAAGATCATTTTCTTCTGCCTGCATGCATGTAAATCTTGTATAGGAAAATTGCAATAAGTGTTATCCTTATTGGTTATCAAAATTGTTATCCAATATAAATGAAAGGAAAAGGTCATTTCTTTTATAGCAATTAAGTTCTCATATCATCAACGTGTATTATATATGATTTTTAAGAAAAAGAAAAATTTATTTTAGATGACGTTTAGTATTTTCCACTAATGAAGTTTACAAAAGTATTAATACTGAACAGAATTGTAATTTCTTGCGCCGTTTTGCTAGCGTATGCAGCTAAAAAAAGTTAATGGGAAAACCCACACGTTTTATTATGTTTTTTTCCAACATTGCTCGCTTGCTTATTAGAATTTTCTCCTTTATTAAAACGATCTTTCGAGAAAACAGGCACCAACATGGTTTCAACGATACAAAATGCTCAGCTAGGAGCCTAGGACTATTTCTTTGACACGCTATATCTTGCAATAACTTTGGCACAATTTATATTATATGTTGCTCTAACTACTTGAAAAAATAAACTATTGATTCACTAATTTTCCTTCAATTTAATACTAACAATCACTGTCGTCAACTTTGGCAGTTTAAAAGTGAATTTTCACATTGCATTGCCGAGGAAAGAAAAAAATAAATTCAAAATAAAATTGTCGATGGCACGAATTGAGCGTAATTCGTATCACAGCAGTTGTCAATACTTCGTCGCTAAGCAATAAGATATAAACGATTGTGACTTGCGTAATGTAGAATAGACAAGAACAAATTTTGAAATATGATTTGAAAAAGTGCTGCTAGAAAAACAAATGGTTGATTTTATATTGTAGAACTGAGAAGAACTCGTAAGGCAAACTTTGTTTGTGCAAATTTTTGTAGTCCTGTACCTCAGGAAGAGCTGAGCTTACGAAACCAATGCGTTCTCTTTCATTTTTACCCAAATTGTACTTTAATTATTACAAGTGAAAATATTTTCACGACGAATGGTTTTAGATAAAAAGTCTGAAAATAGAGTAAAATGTTTAATTTTCTAGAATTTTTTTCAGGAGGGAATTTTTGATTGAGAAGACAAAAAAAATACGATACAAGAAAAGCATCAATAGAGCTCTCTGAAATGCTATAGATACGGCTTTTCTAGCTACTACTACCATAAAACACTTCCTCAACTTATGCAGAGTATAAATCTTGTGCGTAGTAGTGATAAAATTAGTTACATAAAAATTTAAACGTAGCTACATAAGTGTACAAAAAGTACATGCAGTATAGCTTTAGCTGTCATCAAGGGATAAACGTTTTTATAAATACGTCATAAAAATAATTTCATTACGTTTGTCTGTTTTTCGTTCCTACGGATGCTCAAATGATAGTGTTATTTGCTAACTGGGGCTTTTTGTAAGTTTATGTAAAAAATTAATTGTAGCTATTTCCCAAGTCCTGATTGGCAGCGAAAAACTCTAAGACAGGTATCACAGGTAAAAGTTATCTCACGCGGTGGCAAAAGAGTCCAGTAGTTGCTTTCAATTTAAACACTTAGCATAAATGAAAACTTTTTCAAGCTTTTTTAAAGCATACAATTTTCAGCATACTTATGCCATCTTCGGTGTCTACATCATATTCTTATACCATTTCCATTGTCTTTTGTATATCAAGTGTTCAATTTCAAACGTCCTGCTTTAAAACAATAGAAATGCTGCAGTGTGATAAATACAGGCACTTGTGGTTTAAGAAAAAAATTTTAAATTATTTTCAATTTCTGCTCTCACGGAGTCAAAATTGCTCGTGCACTTTATGAGGCTTTTCTGGTCAGTTTAAAAGATTTATAAGACCAGCATTTTATCTACTTGTAAAAACTTGCATTCGTAAACTACTTTGTTCCTCAAACAATACGTCATCACCTATATTGCGTAGATTCATATACGATGTTTCATTTAATTCTGAGAACACAATAAATTTGGGGGAAACTAAGATATTTGGCCAATATTATAAGTAAAATTTTAAATAAATCCATATTTTTTAAATGATATAATAAGAGACATTTGATTTTTCATGAAATTTTTGTCTTTCAAAATGTTGCAACACGCATCTGATAATAAGTTAAAAGCGTTTTCCTTTGTTAGGTTAGTGTATACAACAAATAACGAAAATATAAAAGTTTATTACAAGGCTCAGACACGAATGGCACACGTTGATTGGTTTAATTTTGGTGAAGAGTAAGCCATCTCTAAGAAAATCATCTCTTGAAAACATTAACATTTAAAACAAATGATTCAAATATTGCGTTTAGATGCGAAGACATAAACGCAGAACAAAAAAAAACAAGAATACTTTTGAAAACTTGAGTGATTCGTCCGGCAATTCTACAGCAATGCCGTTTATGTCAGGCAAAATAGTCCGTTCCCCACCCCCAAAGTTTGTATCCAGTGCACCTGTCATGACAAAATAAACCAAAGGAAATGCTTATCTTAACAACAAGTCTTCGGTGTGCGATGAGCATGTTTTGGTTTTTTACATTTACCTTTACAATTCTTTAATTTGCAATCAAAGTATTTTCTGGTGTTTCTTGAATTATAATATTGCCAAGGAAAACTGTTGGTTTTTCACAAAAATTTAATTTAATGAAAAAATAATTAATACAAGGAAAACTGCAAAACAAAGTTTTGAGTTGTAAAATTGTGAATTGCAGTTTACTTTAGCCTTAAAAATAAAGTGATATGTTTTGATATAGAATATACTTAGAGCTAGAACAGAGGCCTCAATGACATTTTTTTACATCTTAATTAGACGCTACACATAAAGCTCTCTTTAATAATCTCACAGAAATTTCATGCGAATGAAATATCGGTATATGTTTTCGGCAATGTACCTATTTTGTACTTCACTAGTATAAAAATACACAATATCATTTAATACAAAGCATTTACCTGTTATCTTTAACTAGATCGATGTCGCTGATACCAGTACTAAAATGACAGCTGTACCACCTTGAAAGTTTTTATCACGAGTATTGTCATGAATAATAAATGTAATAAATGAGCTGTAATTCCCTGAAAGTGCTTGTTATTTATATTTCTACAAGCGTTACTTCATCATATAGAGACGCATTCCACATTTTCTATTTACTTTGCTTTCTTTTGCAATCATTTAGGAAAATCAAAAAGAACCATGAACAAGTACATGCTTAAATTTCAAAGTAACTTATCAAATTATTGGAATTTTACCTTTGATGCGACTAGTTATACAAATATTTGAAAGAATTTGTATCCATCTATATTCATGCTTAAATGATAGTGAGAAAAGTTTGGCTTGTTGCTCTTAACGTTCTGACCATGCACCTATATCTTGCAATTCTGTTATACGTGTTGTCAAACTAGACAAAATTTAGAATTATATAAGTCATTATCTCAGTAAAAAGAATGCCCAATTAGTTTCGTGTGCGCAAAAATATGTTTGTCTTAAATTTGAGAAAAAATTCCTTTTGAAACACAAGAAGGACAAAATTCAATAAGGCTATAAGCTGCATATGTTTCTTAAATCATCTCAATTTGAACATTTTCATTGCAATTTTGATTTAAGTGACTTGTGTTGACGTGGTAAATAATGGCTTCTTTCACCTGCCGATAGTCACGCAAACCGCATATTAAAACGCACAGTTCTACTAATGAAAAGAACATTTTAAAACAATATTGGCAGAAGACATTTACGTTTATGTTTATTGATAACATTATTTCAAACTTTAACGATTCAACGCAAATGCAGAAAAAGGTAAAAACTAGATGACAAAGTCGCTAGACCATTTGTTTTTAGAAATAATTTTTGACTAAATTTGCTGTGTAGACAACTTGTAATGAGGAATACATTTTTTTCACACAGCGGAGGTTATAAATTTGGATCGAACATTTTTACATTTTAAAACTTCCTTCCTGTGTACAAAATCAAACGACGTGTACATGAAAATTTCTAGTTTTCCTGCACAGTGAGTCCAAAAAAATTCTATGTTAACAAAACTAACAAAACGTCATCTCTAAATTTTGCATCTATAGTTCTTTCTTCGAAGCTCTTGCAATGAACAACTCCGACCAGCACTTTTTGATGACATATATTCAAAAATTTTCTGATCATTTACACGCCCATGTTAGCTAGCTACAAAGTTTTCAATAGTTTCTTAGCAACGAAAGTGTTTTCGATTCAATAAATTCATTAGCAGAAGCAAATAGTATTGCACTGCATTCTGCTATTTGAAATAAGAAGGGAAAACTTTCATAAATACCAGAAAACATATTACGTTTTTCTTAGGTAGTAAGCACCAGTGCAACACATGCAGTAATTGCATTTCAATATAGTATTAGTTCCGCAATTGATAATGGGGAAGAACGTCTGTATTGATTATCAAATACTAAAAGAATACTGCTCATATATATGCATTGGATGATGAATGCTCATCATGAACTATAGGTGAGCAGCATGCCGATCTAAATATTCATCCCATATTATAGATGAGCTGTCGCATTTTCTTAAGTTGTTCTGTCAATGTCAATAATAACATCATCATGACAAAAATAACATAAAACTCAACATAAAACAAATTTAAGATGGTTTCAAGTAAAAGGAGAATATGCAAAGCTACCATGATCTTACTTCACAATACATAAACATATATAAATTTCACAGCATCATTAATTTCTGTAGAAAACTTTCGACTTTTCAGTGAGTCATCTGAATTGTTGAAACAGAATTACTGAATTTAGTTGTTCAATTTTTTAATTGCAATTTAGCCATGTTTTCCGCTAATACCAAAGAATATTTTATCATTGTTAGCCGTGGTGTTAGCGTACGCACCTGCCGGAGTGGTTTTGCAACATTATATTCGATGTATCCGAAGACAACAGTTGCAAGTCAAGAACAAAGGCTTCTAAGTGTAAGCTTTTTCATCGAATGCATATATTTTTGTAATTGGTTGTTCTACAAGACTTTCGATGATAATTTGTCCATTCTTGTAAACTTATACTTGAACTGCAAATTGTCTAAGTCTACAAACGATTACTAAAATCAAAAAACTGTTTGCTAGTTACATGTCAGGCGATGGACAAGATTTTGTACCGACAAATCTGCAATTCAGCACCTCATTCTGAAATTTTATACCAATTGTATTTATGGTGTTCCGGGATTCTAACCTAAAGGCCGAACTGTTAAATTCGAAATGGTCAAATTCAAAAACTCTGAACCATAAAAATGAATTTGAACACAAAAACATCTGAATCATTGTCATCATTTGTCGTCCCCATATCACAGACACATTTTTCGCGAAACGAAATGGAAGGAAAACCAGCGAACCTGGTCATCAGGAAATCCATTTAGCTACCTTGAAGATAGAGCTTAAAGTATGTTTCGGCGTCGATGCGTGTGTAATACAGATGGCCAAGTTACCAGAAGAGTCACTTTTCAGGTAGGTGAACGACATCTTTTGATAAATTCATTACGTCATATTTGCCAACTCCATGCAGCATTTTGAAGTTATTTTATAAAAAAGACCTGATTTTTCTAAAAACTTACGAGTTTATGTTGCCTTCGTGTAGAATTAAAATTGTTTGAATCCCTACTGTTGATGTGATAAATCTAATCCCTAACTCACCATTTTAAAGAAGTGGATAAACGTTTTTACTGTAATCGTTTTTGCGATGATAACTCCGTTAAAATTTACGTCGAAAATCCTTTGCAACATGCACTTATTGTTTAAACGCTAAGGGATCTAACAATTTCAAATGCAAAGGAACTTCGACATAAAGGAAATGGTTTTGTATATAGGAAACGATACGATACTCAAAGAAAGAAAAAACGTCTTTTCACATTCAAAACAGTATTACGCATGCAATTGCCTTGTGTTGTGTATTTCAAACATTCTCTATTATAAAATAATTAACGAAAAACCTGAATAGTTGACAACTCATCTACTCTTGTTTTCTTCGCGAATAACACTCTTCACGTATCGTAGACTTGACTACCACAATTCTTGTAACACCAATGTGTACATCATATTTCCCGTATCTCCTTTCTGAATGACTTTCATTTTACGAACACGAGACAAACCAAATATTGCGTCATATCCAAGTGCAATCTAAGACCTACATTTTCAATGACAGGTCATTGAACGTTTAGCTAAGAAAAAGTTCAATGAAATGATTTATTTTGAATGCTTTAAAAAAAGTTTCATTTTTTTAACTCATTCGTGTTTCAACTATAGTATTGTTTTCTCTAATCAAATCTTTTATTCGTTTTGATTCTGCCCACAAATTTTAGTCCTTTTAAAAAAGTCTGAACTGATAAAAATCATCTAGACGAACGTTTCAGCTTCTATCAGGATACACCGTATCAATAACACAGATTTTAAAGACATGAAAGAAGCTCTCTATGGAGCAGAAACATATCAGATTTGGATAATAATTTCCTAAATATTTAGCAAATAAAAACCATAAGAAACATTTACGGATAAAATAAACCACAAATATCAGAGAAATAAGACTTATCCTAATTGAAAGCATTTTATTCATTGATTTAGCATATGAAGTATCTCAAGCATTATGATAAAATTGATCCTGCTTTTGAGATTGATTTCCTTTAAATTGATGATATCAACGAGTAAATATTATTTCTTCAGTTGCATAATAGAGCGGAACTACGTCATAAATTGTATGTGGTGATTCTGTTTTTCTATTATACGTCTTAAAGTCTGGCAACCCTGTACGTTGTTCATACAGTGCATGCTCATCATGGCTTTATCAATCTCATTGGAGGCATGAGGCCCACTTTATTGTAAGGGGCCTTTTTTGGCTTAAACTTCATGTTCTTTAGAAAATTGAAAAACTTAGAAAATGAAAAGCTCATGAATTAGAAAATGAAAAACTCAACCAAGATACTCGAGTGCATGTGATTTTCCTAGTGTTTAGAGAAAAACAAAAATAAGAGCGATCAAAAAATACTCAATAATAAACACCTCTTTGGGTCTGAAATCAGCACACGTGTCCAAAAAAGAAGGGCAAAAACATTTGGGCCTTTTTATAACAATACAATACAATCATCTTTATCGCCATCATATCTAATGTTCGTCTTCTGACAGTGTGCAAGCATTACACATTAACCTTTCTTGATTTTTTTACTGCAAACTCCTTAATGATAACAGATAGACCCAAGTCACGCATGACATCAGATTCTATGGTCATGATTGCTAAATTGGCCTGATATTGAACCATTGACGTGCTCAGTAACCGTCATTAGAAGATAAATTTGCAAGGCAATCTCGACGCTGAAAAAATTAGTCTGCTAGCATTTGGAAATGATAAACCTGAGCAAGAAGAGCTTGCAGCCAATGTCGTTTGGTTTGGCAAATGCAACATACTGACAGAACTAACCCTCAAGGACGTTATCAAATTCATCACGGATTCAGGATAGGCAAGTACGAGTTTTTAGCGTGATTCCATTGAGTTCTTCTGGGGACATCTCTGATAGGTGACCGAAAAAGTTAAAACTTTCTGAAATAACCTGGTAGGTTAACATTCATTAATCAAGGAAAGTAATAGATTTATCAACAACTGACAGCAAACTTTCCAAATTCCAAAAGTAAAAGTAAAAGTAAAGGAAATGATATGGATAAATTCTCCAAACCTTTAAGAGCCTGGCGGTCACATGGCCTAAGTCCCTTGAACTGTTAGTTGTTTAGAGCTAGTATTATTGTTAGCATGAGCTCCGTTTTCGTTGCTTGTATCATAAATTGCTCTAAATTTTTTAGTAATCTTTTTAAAATGTACATCATCAACGCTTTTCTTTGTCAACGGACATTTCTAAGCTAATTTTTAAGATAAGTCAAGAAGCTGGCTTGATTTTATGAAAAGTTCAAGGCGGGCATTACCGTGAATTAAAATGTGTCTAATTTCACTTCCAATTCCTTTCAGACAATGAATGCGTCTGGTCTGATTCGTTACGCAATTTTACTGGTAGGTGGCCCCTTTTTACTGCTTTGGGTGGGTGGCCCGGTGCCCAACCCTTAATCCGGCTCTGTATGGCTTCTCCGCTAAGGCCTGAGCTCTTTAGTTAATAATTTATTGTGCAATAAATCAAAAATGAAATATTTGTTTGTTACTTTATTCAATTGAAATGCATTTTCGATAAAAATAAATCTGTAAGTCTTAAATGTAAATACGCTTTCTTCATTGATTGTGCTTCAAAATACCACAAAACTTAGTTTTTAATAAATTTTAACAGCATGTTTGAGACTTGCACCAAATTTGCTTGCATGTAGTTAGAGACAATAATTACAAGAAAAGCATATTTCACAATCCTATATTACACAAATCGAAATTGTTCGTACACCTATCAATTTTATTTACATTTCATTAAGTGATTTTCTGAGAGAATGGAAATCACGACATTGTAACCAGTGTAACGGGGGATTTTACAGCCATTTAAAAGAAACTGAGTAACTTGTTTTGTAGTTTTAAGTTTTAACCTACTTTAAATAGTTAATAAAGTTGCACCATGAATAATTCTTTATAGAACTCAATAAAGAACACGAGACCTACTGTGTATAGCTATTCCTTTATTTATTTTTATACAAATTATTACAAGTGTAAATGAAGTTATTAAACTAAGCAATGTTTATATCTACAAGTAAAATTACAATTACCGGCGCAACTAGCCATATTTTTAAAAACTTTACATCGTTAATGATGCTACAGACGGATATCAAGTGCTTTTTAGATATTAAGTATATTAGGTTTGGTGTCTAAAATCTGCTTTAAAAATTGTGAATATATTGTTTGAGCATGAAAGCCCAAAATATTATTGAATCAAGTTGAATTATTCTGGCTCATTTCGTTAATTGCCTTTGCATATCTGCACACATTTATTTAAATGCTTTATTTTCTCGCCCTGAGTTTGTCATTGTCTGCCTTCAATTCGTCATTGCTTGCAATCACTTGGTGAATTCTTGCCCTGAGTTGTTCATTGTCTGCCCTCAATTCGTTAATTTGCCTTTGCATACCTGCTAACATTTGCCTAAATTCGTTATTCTCTGCCCTCAAATGGTCATTGCTTGCAGTCAAATCGTCAATTCTTTCACTGAGATTGTTATTCTCGGTTCTCAAATTGTTCTCTCCTTGAACGATTTCTTTAAGCAATTCTGCAATCTTTGACGATTGCTCGTCTAACAATCCATTCATTTTCGGTATTTCAGGTAAAACCAAGTTATTGAATTCGGTTTTAAATTTGACATTAGAAACTTCTTTCCTGAGATTGCCCACATTGTCGACAAGACCATGTACGTGCGTTTCAATGTTTTCCATGTATCGTTTGAATGACAAAACTTTATAGCTGTTTCCGTGTCTGCAAATAGTTGAAATGATGTATTAGCAATTTATGGTAAGTCTTGACAATCTTAAAAATTGTTATCCTTATTGTTTATCCTATATTGTTATACGATATACATGAATACAAAATGTCATTTGTTCAAGTTATATGACAATTAAGGGCTCGTATCATCTCCTATAAAGATATATTATATATAAATTGACCTTTAAGAAAAAACAAACTCAATTTGATTTAGATGACATTTAATATTTTCTTATTTGAAAATTGCCATTTATATCTATACACAGTTAAATATAATAATACTGAACAGAACTGTAATTACTTTCACCATTTTTGTCAGCAAGTGTGGCTCAAAGAGGTAATTGGAAAACCTACACGTTTTATGTTTGTTTTTCGAAATTTCATTGCTGCTTTTTAGAATTTTCTGCTTTATCAAAACGATATTTAAAGAAAACAGACACCAACATGGAGACCCGTTTAGATTAAATTAAAGTCACGACACAGTATGCAATATCCATGACGCTCTACAGCGGGTTTTCATGAGCAGCGTTATGACGTTATCATTGGATGTTTCTCAAAATTTAATAGATATACTATATGACAAGGTCTTTTCAACGATACAAAATGCTCTGCTAGGAGCCTAGGACTATTTTTTTGACACGCTATATTTTACAATAACTTTTGCACCAATTATATTATATGTTGCTCTAACTACTTGAAAAAATAAAACTATTGATTCACTAAATTTTCTTGAATTTAATACTAACAATCACTGTCGGCAACTTTGGCAGTTTACAAGTGAATTTTCACATAACATTGCCAAAGAAAAAAAAAAATTCAAAATAAAATTGTCGATGGCACGAATTGAGCGTAATTCGTATCACAGCAGTTGTCAATACTTTGTTGCTAAGCAATAAGATACAAACGATTGTGACTTGCGTAATATAAAATAGACAAGAAAACATTTTGAAATAATGATTTGTAAAAGTGCTAATAGAAAAAGAAATGTTGGCTTATATTGTGGAACTGAGAAGAACTCTTAAGGCAAACTTTGTTTCTACAAATTTTTGTAGTCCTGTACCTCAGGAAGAGCTGAGCTTACGAAACCAATGCGTTCTTTTTTATTTTTATCCAAATTGTACTTTAATTATTACAAGTGAAAATGTTTTTAACGACGAATGGTTTTAGATAACAAGTCGGAAAATAGAGTAAAATGTTTAATTTTCTAGAATTTTTTTCGGGAGGGAATTTTTTATTGAGATAACAAAAAAATACGATACAAGAAAAGCTTCCCTAGAGCTCTCTGAAATGCTGTAGACACGGCTTTTCTAGCTACTACTACCATAAAACACTTCCTCAACTAATATAGAGTATAAATCTTGTACGTAGTAGCGACAAAATTAGTTACATAAAAATTTTAACGTAGCTACATAAGTGTACAAATAGTATATGCAGTAAAGCTTTAGCTGTCATCAAAAGGATAAACGTTTTTATAAATACGTCATAAAAATAATTTCATTACCTTAGTCTGTTTTTCGTTCCTACGGATGCTCAAATGATAGTGTTATTTGCTAACTGGGGCTTTTTGTGCGTTTATGTAAAAATTTAATTGTAGCTATTTCCCAAGTCCTGATTGGCAGCGAATATTAGGCGTTTAATTTCAATTTAATTTTAATTTTAATTTTAATTTCCTGCTGTGAAACCATAGAAATTTTATGTGGTAAATACAGACACTTGTGGCTTAAGAAAAATTTAAAATTATTTTCAATTTCTGCTTTCATGGAGTCAAAGTTGCTCGTGCACTTTATCAGACTTTTCTGGTCACTTTAAAAGATTTATAAGACCAGCATTTTATCTACTTGTAAAAATTTGCATTCGTAAACTACTTTATTCCTCAAACATTACGTCATCACATATATTGCGTAGATTCATATACGATGTTTTATTTAATTCTGAAGAACACAATATATTGGGGGCGAACCAAGAAATTTGGCCAATATTATAAGTAACATTTTTAATAAATCTCTATTCTTTAAATTATACAATAAGAGACATTTAATTTTTCTTGAAATGTTTTTCATTCAAAACATTGCAACACGCAATTGACATTAGGTTAAAAGCGTTTTCCTTTGTTAGAATAGTGTATACAACAAATAACGGAAATATAAAAGTTTATTACAAGGCTCAGACAAATGTCACACGTTGATTGGTTTAATTTTGGCGAAGATTAAGTCATCTCTAAGAAAGTCATCTCTTGATCGGGTCATTGTGATAAGGGGCAACCGGAAAATGTTGCCCCTTATCACAATGAAAAACAAGAATACTTTTGAAAATTAGAGTGATTCGTCCGGCAATTCTAGAGCAATGCCCTTTATGTCAGGCAAAATAGTCCGTTACCCCCAAAGTTTGTATCCAGTGCATCTGTCATGACAAAATAAACCAAAGGAAATGCTTATCTTAACAACAAGTCTTCGGTGCGCGATGAGCATGTTTTGGTTTTAACATTTACCTTTACAATTCTTTAATTTGCCAAGTATTTTCTGGTGTTTCACAAAAATTTAAGGAATGAAAAAATAATAATTAATACAAAGGAAAACTGCGAGACGAAGTTTGAATTGTAAAATTGTGAATTGCAGTTTACTTTAACCATAAACTTAAAGGGGATATGTTTTGATATAGAATATACTTAGAGCTAGAACAAGGCCTCGATGACATTCTTTCACATCTTAATTAGACGCTACACATAAAGCTCTCTCTAATTTTCTCAAAGAAATTTCACACGAATGAAACGACGGTAATTGTTTTCGGCAAAAACTCTCTTGGGAAAAGAGTTCGGGTAATTGTAAACAACGACAAAATAGTCAATTATTTTCAA
The DNA here is from genome assembly GCF_021976095.1 of Xenia sp. Carnegie-2017. Classification (NCBI taxonomy): domain Eukaryota; kingdom Metazoa; phylum Cnidaria; class Anthozoa; order Malacalcyonacea; family Xeniidae; genus Xenia; species Xenia sp. Carnegie-2017. Next base: position 8,305,704 of record NW_025813447.1, on the reverse strand, counting down.
TTCTTTTTCAAACACTACAACAAAGATTAACGCATTCAAAGTTTAAACATGCGTTAATCGCAATTGGAACAGAATATAGTCCTATCAAAAATGTTATTAAAGTGCCCCTGTCAAAAAAATGAAACTCACACATATGAATCTTTGTGATATGTACATAATGAAAATGGAAATCAGAATTAAATTAAAACGATTTTTGCCGAGTTATTGCGGTATGAATTGCAAAATTTTCAAATTTTAACGGCAAAAGTTTTTTAAAATCGCGAAGTCGGAAACCTGGTAACTAATACGTCACAGTAGGAACCGGTTCGCATCTCAGCTTGTTTACAAATAGTAAAAATTATTGTACAAAGGTCGATATTTACAATCAAAACTCGCTCAATTTTTCTAATAATGTCCTCATCGAACTCAGACACGGAAAGTACTAGCTACCAAACAGACGACTCTGATTGGAATTATTATCCCGGGATATTCGATATAAAAAAGACAAGTGAAGCGTCCGCTACTAAAGACGACAAAAGCACAGATGACAACGCAGACGTTGGCCCATACAGCAATGAACCAGTTGCTGATGAAGAATGGCTTTCTAACTACCGTGGAAGAAAACAAAATATGATGACCGTTTGAAAGAACTTCAACGTAGACTTGACGGCGAAGAGAAATATGACCAATGGTAATTATTTGATGGCTTTGTAATATAATTCATCGGGATTTCTTTTAAATGAAATTTACAGTACAGAGCTTCTTTATTAAGTTTTGAAAATAACGTTTTAAGGTGTAAATGTGGCAATTGTCGAGTTGAGCTTCTTCACAATGTTAAAGAGTGTCAGTGTTGCACGGAAATAGAAGAGTGCGAACAAGCACTGAATAGCGAACTCGTTTTGCAAGAGCTCAACACTGAGAATCCTCCGACTTGCATTGTCAACCATCCTGGTTTTCATAGCCTGTGCTTAGACAAGTGGTCACTTCGTCTAGCAGCTGCAAAGTTACGTACTAAGAAAAGCAGGAGTACCGTCAAACAAGCACAGAAGATAAGTAAGTGCATTATTACTTTGAGAGAAAGACAATGTGTCATTTATGTTTCTGTAATCGTTTCTGTTCATATTCTTAACTCTAAAAATATTAAGATACAATCATACACTACAATTCAAAAAAGAGTTATATATAAACTAAAATACCACCTGTTTTTTGGCCACTTCAATGTATTAATTGCATTTTTAATTTGTAGATTTTTTCGAAGTACGTCTTATAGAAGTTTTATGTGGTTAGTTTTTGGACATATCGGAAATAAAAGGTATCCCTTACCGGCATGTGCATATGACAAAATAAGACGGCAGTTCCAACCAGCTGACAATGACGATTTTGTAGGATTTGTGGAAGAGGAAATCTCTTGAAAATTTTCAACTGTTGTATTTAGGGTTTGTGGGATTAACGTCAAATTATAACAAAAACTATATTTATATGTAATATGATTGTTTGATTATGTAATATGATTGTTTGATCTTGTTATAATCTCGTTTGTTCTAACTCTGTTGTCACTCTGTTGCATCTAATCTGACTCTCTTGTTTTTGGGACAGTCCTTTATTTTGCTATGTCCTGCCATTAAATTTCTGCAGACAGAACACCTTGGTTTTGCTCTGTTGGCAGATGATTTGCCACCCTTTGCCGCCTTTTCTTGAGTAAGGACTACTGAAACTAAAATTTCATTATACGATAAGTCAATCAAGAAGATATTAATCCAAATGACGAAAGAGTTTGGTGTTACATACACATTGAAGAAAAAAAGAAGGATAAGATTAACTTAATTTTAGATTATTATTATGCACCTGGTGTTGTTGGAGGCATATCTTCAACAACAATGGTTTTCTGGCATTTCTCTTCATCACAGCTATTTCTCTTCTCTCTTTTTCAAGCATGGTGTTCATGGGAGCAGGTGCCATCTTATTCAGCTGTTCATAAGCTATCTTAAGACTGCCATTTTGAGATGCTCTCACATATGTCTGGTAGATCTCATCAACATAATCTAACATAATGTCATATTTATTGAAATCATTGCAAGAAAAAATTCACTCTTGCTAGAAAAATTTGAACATTTGACATTCATGCCACTATAACATTACTTACCAAAGTTTTGTTTTTCTTTTATATCTCGAACTGTGGCTTCACCCCCTTTAAACTTTGGATATGATATCTTGATCATTGGGGTGCCATCTTTATTTAATTTTGTTTTGCGGGACAAATTTGCATTAAAGTGAATAGCAGCTAGGATGTGCCTAATATGAGGTAGATGTGTCTTAGAAAATTAGCAAACCACTGACAATCAACATTTGTTGTTTTGACATAATAACCTACCTGCAATATATACCAGAAAATGAATATGCATTCATCTTTGGTGAGAACTGGTTTATGGTTGAGTGGAATCCTTCCAAACAACTAGTTTGCTCAAAGGAGAAGCTTGCTTAATGCCCTTTACAAAGGACTGGTTAAGCATTGCATCTCTTAGCTTTATGTAAGCTGGAGAATCTAAGTGAATGTAAAAAATAAGCTTTCTCTAAAGTAATAGTGCAGGGGTTTTTTGGAACAAAATGGACAGGTCAATTTAAATGAAGCTGTAAACAATGAAATCAACCAACACATACCAGGAAGAATCCACTTTCTTGGAGTCAGTTCACCATGAGCACATTTATCATACAATGGATCATCTAATCCATCATGCTTGTCAATGACATGACTCAGGAATGACTTGAATTTTGCAAGTATAACCATACCATTTCCTGAATGTGTTGATGTAGCACTCCAATAAAAATGATTAATGCATGGCTTTACCCATTCGGCCAGTTCTTCACAATCTGCCTCTTTTGCAAGTTTGTTCAATACCTTGTGTAACTCTTGTAATAAAAGTATGTGAAAACTGTTTAATACTTTGGGTTGATTCTGTCGATATGCTATATGTGTATCGGATACTGATAGAAACTTGATTTGCATTCATTTAACAACAACTTACTTTTTTTCAAGTGCCATAGGTCAAAATAGTGGGTAATTCTTGGTTGTTTCTCTCTCATGTATTTAGCAATGGTTTGATGCCTGTCTGACACCATTGTGGAAATGTTCAGACCATCATCCAACAAAAAATTCAAACACTTCTGAAAACCTTTGAATTCCATTCCTGTGCTGCTTCCAACCTCATTTCTCTACAATTAAGGAAGAGACACAATCAGCATAACCTTTGAATGATAGTCACATTGCTTGAGGTTGAATTTTAAAATTTGTTTATACCTGGATCAAACTAAAATCGATTATTTCAGCTGAAGTACAACAAAATATTGTGTAAGCACCATATTTTGCACTATGACCCATCCTGTCATGTCGTGCGTCACCAGAAATGGTAATTGATTCCAGAGCCTGTAATCTATCAAGAATCTTTCTTTGATAGTTTTTCCAGTGAAGAAAGATTGTCGGAAGCACCATTTTCTTAAGTAAGAATAAGAAATACTATCAAATTCTTCGAACAATTTTATTCCTTTTATCGCACGCGGGGTTTCCACAGGTTGTTTTGACAACAACTAGTGTACCATCTGTTACCATTTCTACGAGCGGCTTATCTGCCTTGCAAACATGGCAAAATTTAAACAGTAACATCAACTGGGATTGGAAAACAATGTATTTTTCTTCCTTCCGTATGTTTTCTCTAGTATTCCTAAACGAAGATAGAGTCATACGGGTGCCATCAAGACATAGAATGATTCACAATTAGATAGCATTTACAAACAAGTCAAATATTTTACCTTCTGCATTCATCTTCTAATTCATCAAATTCCGATCTTCCCGATTCAGCCTCGTCTTCTATTTTAAAATCGTCGTCCGCAACCGTGTCCATTTCAACTTCGCTGTCTTCAGACTCTTCATTTACGTCGTTGCCTGCCGTCATTTCTGATTCAGCTCTGTGCTGAATGACCTCTTCGTCATTCAGTATATTGCACTGAACACCTACATAATAATAAACAAATCGAACAAGTTAATTTAAAAAAGTTTCATAAAGTTATCATTTAACATAAAATGTCTTCTTTTAATTCTATCGCGTGAGTTTAGCAATACAGCTATTGTTAAGAATATTTAGGTAAAGAATGAAAACATCCATTGATTGATTTGGATATATTTATTATAGTTAACAACAACGTGTGCGCAAAAAAGCAGTACGAACAGAACAGAATATATCATCATCACATGACATAGTTGATCATTATAGCATGACTTATATGAAGTTCTTCAACATTCCCACTTAATGATCATACTATAAAAAGTTTTTGTTTTTTTTTTTTTTAACTAATCCAATTAATGTCTCTAACTTGGGAATTACTTAATTTTCTTGACTCCCAACATGTCTCGAAAGTTCTCAAAACTTTTTCTTTGTAGAGCTTTTGTCATAATATCTGCTAACATATTATCTGTCGAACAGTATACCACAGACATCACATCACGATTGACTTGTTCACGGACAAAATGAAAAGCTACGTCCACATGTTTGGTTCGATTATGGAATTTAGGATTTTTTGTAAGTTCTATTGCTCCCTGATTGTCTTCGAAAACTATAGATGGTTCATCTTGCTGTGTTCCAATGTTTGAAAGCAATCTTCTCAACCAAACAATTTCTTGGCTTGCTAAACTTAAGGCTATGTACTCGGCTTCAGTGGTTGATCTGGATACTGAGGTCTGTCTCTTACTTCTCCGACTGACAGTATTATTTTGGATTTGAAACACATATCCGGAAGTTGATCGTCTGGTCTCAATATCACCTCCCAGTCTGCATCAGAATATCCGGATAACACAGGATCTGAACTAGTAGCCGTGAATAACAAACCATAATCCAACGTTCCCTTTAAATACCGGAGGATTCTCTTTACACCTTGCCAATGTACTACGCTCGGTCGAGACATAAACTTCGACAAAATTCCGACTGCCGATGAAATATCGGGACGAGTAGCAGTAGCTGCATAGGTCAGACAACCAATTGCCATTTGATATCTTTGAGTCTCCACTGGTGTCTCATCTTTTGACAATGACTCAAATTTCATTCCAGTCTCCATCGGTGTTGTGACAGGTTTGCATTGGTCCATCCCAAATCTCTTAAGTATCCCTTCCAGATATTTTGGCTGACTAATGGATAGTGTTCTTGTCTTGCGGTTTCGTTCAATCACCATTCCAAGAACATATTTCACTTCTCCTAAGTCGTCCACTTTAAATCTTTCAGCAATCATATCTTTTTCCTTTTTTAGCATCTCTGAATTATTTGAAAACCATAGCATGTCGTCAACATAAATAGCCATTATCACGAAGTTAATCTTTTCCTTTTTTGTTTTACTGACTTAACATAGACGCATGGATCTGCAGTTGATTTCTTGTATCCGTTTGATGTAAGATAGGTGTCAATAGAGGTATTCCAGCACCTAGCTGCCTGCTTGAGGCCATAAATACTTTTCCTAAGCTTACATACGAACTCAGGTCTATCTTTGTCAACGTAACCATTAGGTTGTTTCATGTATATTTCATCTTGCAATTCTCCTTGCAAGAACGCTGTATGGACATCCATTTGATGAATCTCCCAATTATAGATATTAGCGACAGCCAACAGTGATCTTATAGTTGTGTTACGAACTACAGGTGAGAATACTTCTTGGTAGTCTATCCCTTCGGATTGAGAATATCCCTGAGCAACCAAACGAGCTTTAAATCTGTTGACAGTTCCATCAGAATTGTGCTTCACCTTGAACACCCAACGACTTCCCACAATATTCTTGTTGTTTGGTGGAGGAACGAGTTCCCATGTTCCATTATTGATTAAAGAGTCATACTCAGAATCAGTTGCCTTTTTCCACTGATTTGCATGTTCTCCTGTCCACGCTTCTTTTATGTTTAAAGGCTCATCAACATCTTCCGTGAGGTTATCAGCAATATAACACTCGTCGTCAAATCGTCGTGGAGGTCTGCGTATCCTTTTTGCATTCAAGTTTTCAGTCTCTCGCAAGAAACGTTCTTCATAACTTTCTCCCACTTGTTGACCAGGCACCGCATTTTCATTGACATTCATGTCATCAACAATTTGGTCACCTTCATCATTTTCAGGTTGTTTTTCTTGAACTTCGATTGATTTATCTTCTTCGGGATAGTAGAAAGATTTGGGTTGTGCAGAAGAATCCTTACTAAATTCGTAAAATTTCTTTTCAGCGAACATAACATCTCTTCCACGGATAAATCTTTTTGATAATGGATCATAGAGTTTATAACCTTTGGTTCCAGCAGGATAACCAACAAAAATAACTCGTCGGCTCTTTTCTTCAAATTTTCTACGATTCTCGGTTGGAATATGGAGAAATGCTAAGCAGCCAAATACTTTCAAGTGCGACACATTAGGCTTCTGATTAAAAAGGACTTCATAAGGCGTGATTCCTTTGAGTGAGCTATTGGGTCTTCGGTTTCGAAGATAGGCGGCAGTGCTGACAGATTCAGCCCAAAATTCTCTTGGTAGACTTGCATGATGCCTCATACACGTGGCAGATTCCACAAGTGTCCTATTCATCCTTTCTGAGACACCGTTTTGTGCAGGACTATAAGGAGCTGTCAACTGATGACTAATTCCTTTTTGTTTCAAATATGATTCGAATTCCTTTGAACAATATTCACCGCCATTGTCGGTACGAAGCACTTTAACTGGTTTGCCAGTGAGGTTGGTGACATGATTAACGAACTTTTGGAATTTTTCTAAAACTTCACTTTTTCTCTTGATAAAATAGACGTACGTGTAACGAGAAAAGTCATCAATGAAAGTTACGAAATACCGTGATTCACCAAATGAGTTAAGCAATATTGGTCCACAGACATCACTATGTACCAATTCCATGAGATTAGTTGCACGCTTTCCACCTCCTTTAGGATATTCAGTTCTATGTTGCTTTCCCATAATGCAACTTTCACAAATTGAACGTTCCTTACTTTTGTCTTCATTACTTATTCCATAAACCATTTCCCCTTTCATCAATTCTTTTATATTGTCAATACCTAAATGACCATATCGATAATGCCATAGTTCAAGCATAGAATGTTTTTGTGAAATGTATACATGATGATCTTCTTCTTTTGTTTGTAGCAAATAAAGTTTACTTAGAAGATTTCCAACAGCTAGCAACTTCCCATTTCTAGCAATTTCACACCTCTTGCCTTTGAATTCCACTGTTGCACCTAATTTGATCATTGCTCGAACAGAGTAAGTTTTATCAAGATCAGGTAGATATAGAACATCATGTAGAGCTATTGCTTGATTACGATTTCCCAGATCACACACAATATGATAAGTACCTTGACCAAATGCCAGTATTGACCGATTGTCTCCTAGATGAACAATACTTGGTTTGTCAAATGCTATGTATTCTGTTAAGCGATCTTTCTCAGTGGTCATGTGTTGTGTTGCTCCCGAGTCAATAATCCATACTGATTTATTCAGCAGATCAGTAGCTACCAATGCTTTCTCTTCATTAGTCAAAGCATCTTCTTTCTGTGCATACCAAGCTGAATTCTTCTTTTCCTTTTGATGGAAGGTGTTCCCACCACTTTTCATATTCCGTTTGGATAATCACGGGCGATGTGCCCAACTTCTTTGCAATTATGACATTTTCCACGAAATACCATACCATTTTTCTCATTATTGTTGCTTTTGCCTTTCATATATTTTCCCCGTACTGTATATGCATTCTCTTTAGCTTTTGTATTCACACTTCTTTCAACATCGTTCAATAACATATTTTTCACCTTATCATATGATAGATTCTCATCACCCACTGCATCTAGTGCCGTAATCAGGGGTTTAAACTCTTCCGGCAAGCTGGCAAGCAATGTCATGGCCAGTTCCTTATCATCGATCGACACATTCATTTCTTTCAGTTGATCGTGCAAAGATTTTAACTGACTTACATGTTCCATCATATCATTACCTGGATGAAAACGAAGCGAGTAGTATTGTTGTCTTAAGCGTACTTTTGCAGCAATGATTCACGAGCAAACTGCCTTTTCAGGGCATCCCAAGCTTCCTTGGCTGTGTTTGTATCTCTAACATGAATCTGGTATTCGGGTTCTATGGCTAAACATATATATGTCCAGGCTTTCTTCGCACTTGAAACGAATTTTCGTCGCCCTTCTGCATCAGCATCTTCCGTTGGAGTTTCAGCCGTTCCATCTGTATGCTCAAACAAATCATGACTCTCCAAATATAAGCGCATGTTGAAGGACCAAGAGCGGTAATTCGACCCATTCAGTTTCGCGAATTTCAACGTGTTTACATCAGCCATGTTTAACACAAAAATTTCATTAAATTGATTGATTGATTGATTGATTAAACTTTATTAAAAGAGGGTAACACGTGACACAACAAGTGTGAAAAACTTGTGGCCCCATATATATTTTATACACATTCATTCGGTTTACCTAATCGTACTTAGGCGTTAAGAATATTTAGGTAAAGAATGAAAACATCCGTTGATTGATTTGGATATATTTATTATAGTTAACAACAACAGCGTGTGCGCAAAAAAGCAGTACGAACAGAACAGAATATATCATCATCACATGACATAGTTGATCATTATAGCATGACTTATATGAAGTTCTACAACAGCTATAATAACCGGCACCACGGCTGATAAATGCCGGAAATATTATACGGGTTTCCCCTGTAGTGAAAACACGAAACGTGTGCAGTACTTATGAGCCAAACACGATACCTTTAGAACGTTTGGCTTTCACTAATTCATCGTATTTTGCTTTCAGAGCTACATATTTGTTCCATGTTTTCCTTTTCTCTTTCAGTAGGTACGCACAACCAACACAACCATCTGTCTGAGTCAAAGCGCTGTTTGTCTAAAAGAAAAAAGTCTTTCTCAAAATGTATGCATAATGTCAGTAGGGGTCAACATATGTTTTGACAGAAAAGCTCACGAATGGCAAGTCAAATTGTAAGATCGCACTATACTAGCAGGAATAAAGGTATATACTATATACTTTGCTGCAAGGAACATCGCTTGGTATCTCTTCATCCACATTTAATTCCATTGGCACGCAGTGTTCGAAATCCTCTGGCTCTTCTTCTGATTCTCCTGGTCGAGACAAACTTGTGGACAATGCTTCCTTTAAAACCTTTCGAAAATGTCAACAAATTTATGTACAAAACAGTGATTCTCAAAATAGGTTCATGTGTATTTTACTGTATTTACCATGTTTTAAAAAGCGTGCGTTAATCTCTTGAAATGGAATGAATAAACTTACCCTTCTCTTGGCTCTTGCTGACGGGGGACATTCAGCTGCAATATTATATTTAGGGACTGCCACGACGCCAATCTCATCGGTAGCTAATCTAGGTACTTTAGCCGACAGACCAGAAAACATTTGCGAAAAATCTTCTTTTGCGAAATGTGCTGAGCAAATACTGGAATTAGGTGTTGGATCCCATTTTGCCCGTTTCAACCGTACGAAATCAATCCATTGTTTACGTCTTATTTTGGCTTCTGGCCTTTCATCTCCGGAAAACGGTATGAAATGAAGCGAGACTCCTTTTTTTACATTAGAGACATTAGAGCAACAAGCCACAATACATCTATTTGGCATTTTCTATTTTGCGTGACTTTTTCGGGCCGCCAACTACAGTACAAGAACACTTCGAGAATACACGCTCTAATGTTTTCGTGGATCAATAGGCCTGACCGGATCCTACTGTGACGTCACTAGACTGATTTGGTACCAATCTCTTATGCGCGGTTTTCGAATTTTTACTTCTCAAAATTCTATGTTCAAATGACTATAATTTCTGCACTAAATTCAGAATCGAAATTCGATTTTCAAATAACGCATGTACGTATTACAAAGATTCATATATGTGAGTTTCATTTTTTTGACAGGGGCACTTTAAGATAGTAACAACAAAACTACACAACTCTTTGATGTAAAAACAGTGATACAGTGTCGCAATATTGTCAAAGTTGTATGTATTCTGTTTATACGAAAGAAAACATGCATTCCATTTTTAATTGACATTGTGAAGGACGTAAAATTTATTCTTTACAAAACTTTTGAAAGTTATATTGCTGAACACATAAGATTTAGCCAAAAATTGTTAAAAAGGCTTTTGAATAAGCGCTCAATGGTTAAATGTTAAACGTTAAACATACATCACTTGAATTGTGCTACGCGCACATGCACGCAATGCGTACCTATTTTGTACTTCACTAGTATAAAAATACAAAATATCATTTAATACAAAGCATTTACCTGTTATCTATAACTAGATCGATGTCGCTGATACCAGTACTAAAATGACAGCTGTACCACCTTGAAAGTTTTATCACGTGTATTGTCATGAATAATAAATGTATAAATAAGCTGTAACTCCCTGAAAGTGCTTGTTATATTATATTTCTACAAGCTTTACTTCATCATATAGAGACTCATTCCACATTTTCTATTTACTTTGCTATCTTTTGCATTCATTTAGGAAAATCAACATGAACCAAGAACAAGTACATGCTTAAAGCTCAAAGTAACTTATCAAATTATTGGAATTTCACCATTGATGCGACTAGTTATGTAAGAATTTATTATCTATCTATATTCATGTTTAAATGATAATGAGAGAAATTTAGATTGTTGCTTCTAGCATTTTCTGACGTTCTGACCATGCACCTATAACTTACAATTCTGTTAGACATGTTGTCAAACTCGACAAAATTTAGAATTATATAAGCCATTATCTCAGTAAAAAGAATGCCCCATTAGTTTCGTGCGCGCAAAAATATGTTTGTCTTAAGCTTGAGAAAGAATTCCTTTTGTAACACAAGAAGGACAAAATTCAATAAGGCTATAAGCTGCATAAAGAAACAAGTTGCTCATTGAAAAAGTCGACAATTTCTTTATTGGTGGCATTTCCATGACGCTGCTCATTAAATTTTCATGAGTAACTTTACCTAAATTTTGTGCCATTCCTCAAGACTTTTTTGAAGCTTCGACATGCAGACCTTAAAAGTTCGACATACACTATACCGCGAATATTACACAGCTTAGATCTATATAGTAGTACACTTTATCAAAATGGGAGGTCTCCTACATTACCTGAAATAAGAAATTGAACACGTATTAACAAGTAGTTCGAGAATTCTTAATTTAGATGAATATTTTCCAGCATTATGTACTCAAAGATGTGAGCACTAGCATCGATCGATAGGATGAACAAGTACAAGTTTAAGTTAAATATAACACTTGAAAAATAGACCATTTCACAATTTTAGAAAAAGTTACATCATTTAGCTACTCTGTTTTTACTGATGCTTGACATTTGTCATAATTGTTTGCACATGTTGTTTAAAAAAACAATGGAAAGAAACAACAGCTTTCATTTTATCCATTTCTTTGAATCTAAACTTCTATTAGGCTTTTTCAGACATTATTTGATTCTCTTTCTAAGAAATATACAGATAGGATACATCTACGTTCATTACATAAATAACCAGTTTAATAGAAAAGAGTTTAAGATAGGCTACAACCTTATTTTCAAAACTGCGTTTTATAACTACTCCACTTTGGGTTATCTGATACAAAGTTAAACACAACTGTATTAACAAAATTACCAATTCATCTTTCCTCTAATCAATAGCAACTGTGTGCACGGAGCTTGAGCTAGGATAGTGCACAACTTAAACAAATTTCTTTGCATTTTTATCTGTTTATAATTATTTGTTGAATTGTGAAAAAACTCTTTAGTTAAGTCAAAGTTTATAAGCTTGTACAAGCAGAACGTCTAGGTTAATAGAATCCTGAGAAGTAGCTACTGTTTGTGTTGATATTGACTTCTCAAGACTCAGCTAATCTGCGTGATCTACATCTAAAGACATTCAACCATACTCCCCTGTTCAAAACATTCACTCAACATTTATATGCTTCTTATATCATCTCAATATGGACATTTTCATTGCAATTTTGACTTGTGTTGACGTGGTAAATAATGGCTTGTTTCACCTGCCGAGTGTCACGCAAACCGCATATTAAAACGCACAGTTCTACTAATGAAAAGAACATTTTAAAACAATATTGGCAGAAGACATTTGCGTTTATGTTTATTGATAACATTATTTCAAACTTTAACAATTCAACGCAAATGCAGAAAAAGGTAAAAATCAGATGACAAAGTCGCTAGACCATTTTTTTTTAGAAACATTTCGTAACTAAATTTGCTGTGTAGACAACGTGTAATGAGGAATAGAATTTTTCACACAGCGGAGGTTATAAATTTGGATCGAACAGTTTTACATTTTAAAACTTCCAATTGAAGTTTTGAGAAAGGCATATATTTCACAAGAGAATTAAGAACCTAAATAAGAGTTATAACATACTATGTTCTCTGTTTGCAACTGAATTTTGCCATAGTTAAAAGTCCTTCAAAGTATAATAAGAAGAATTCATATGTTGTTTTGTGTCATTGAAAGCAATTGTAGATAGTTGCACAAAAGAAGTTGTACTACAAGTAATAAACACTTGTAGCATAACAGAAAGAAATTTTTGTCTTGTAACAATCGATAAAATTGATAAAAGCAATGTTTCCTGTATACAAAATCAAACGACGTATACATGAAACTTTCTAGTTTTCCTGCACAGTAAGTCCAAAAAAAATTCTGTGCTAACAAAACTAACAAAATTTCATCACTAAGTTTTGCATCTATAGTTCTTTCTTCAAAGCTCTTGCAATGAACAACTCCGACCAGCACTTTTAGATGACATATATTCAAAAATTTTCTGATCATTTACACGGCCATGCTAGCTAGCTACAAAGTTTTCAATAGTTTCTTAGCAACGAAAGTGTTTTCGATTCAATAAATTCATTAGTAGAAGCAAATAGTATTGCACCGCATTCTGCTATTTGAAATAAGAAGGGAAAACTTTAATAAATACCAGAAAACATATTACGTTTTTCTTTCGTAGTAAACGCCAGTGCAACACATTCAGTACTTGCATTTCAATATAGTATTAATCCTGCAATTGATAATGGGCAAGAATGTCTGTATTGATTATAAAATACTTAAAGAGTACTGCTCATATATATATTGAATGATGAATGCTCATCATGCAAGATAGGTGAGCAGCATGCTCATCTAAGTGCTCATCGTGTATTATAGATGAGTTGTCGCATTTTCTTAAGTTGTTCTGTCAATGTCAATAATAACATCATCATGACAGAAATAACATATAAATCAACATGAAACAAATTTAAGATGGTTTCAAGTAAAAGGAGAATATGCAAAGCTACCATGATCTTACTTCACAATATATAAACATATAAATTTCACAGCATCATTAATTTCTGTAGAAAACTTTTGATTTTTCAGTGCGTCATCAGAATTGTTGAAACAGAATTACTTATCTTAGTTGTTCAATTTTTCGATTGCAATTTAGCCATGCTGTTCGTCTAATACCAAAGAATACTTTATCATTGTCAGCCGTGGTGTTAGCGTACGCAACCGCTGAAGTGGGTGTGCAACATTATATTCGATGTATCCGAAGAGAACAGTTGCAAGTCAAGAAAAAAGGCTTCAAAGTGCAAGCTTTTTCATTGAATGCATATATTTTTGTAATTGGTTGTCCTACAAGACTTTCGATGATTTGTCGATTCTTGTATACTAATACTTAAACTGTAAATTGTCTAAGTCTTCAAACTATTACTGAAATCGAAAAACTGTTTGCTAACGACATGTCACCCGATGGACGAGATTTTGCACCGACAAATCTGCAAACCAATACCTCATTCTGCAATTTTATACCAATTGTATTTATGGTGTTTTGGGATTCTAACCCAGAGGCCGAACTCTTAAATTCGAAATGCGCAAATTCAAAAATTCTCAACCATAAAAATGAATCTGAGCACAAAAACATCTGAATCATTGTCATCATTTGTCGGCCCAATATCACGGACAAATTTTTTGCGAAACGAAATGGAAGGAAAACCAGCGAACCTGGTAAAAAACCTTTCGAGCAAACAAAGAGTAACTTCGACTTTTCAGATGTTTAGACTAAACGAAAATTATAAAATAATTTTGGATTTTTTAAGTTTTCGACGGCTAATTCAGATAGTCTTATACTTTGGCAGCATCATGCACTGGTTTTGATATATCCATTTATTAAATAGACATTTCAAAAGGAAACAAGTTTCTTAAAAAGCAAACTATTAAGGACATGTTAGTTCTCTTCTAGGAGCTTAATTGATCACTGTACATTTCCACTTATCATTCAGTGCGCTGATTTGCTTTTTTTAGGCAATCTTTAAAATGGGCAGTCAGGTCAGATTTTAACTTACTTGAAAAATGCAACCTAAGCATGCGCTATGTGCTTCACTGTGCTCAATATCAAATCTTTAAAATGCGAAATTTTGTACGCCTAATTAAAAAATGCATACTAAATATATGCTGTTTGAATCACTGTGGTCAACGTTATAGCTGTAAAATGTTAAATCTTGTAACAATATCTCTCTATGCACATGATAAAACTGTGAAGTGAATAAGGCTCCAATCCATCAAAGTAAAATTTTTGATAAAGTCAAAATGTTTTCTCTTTGTTGGCTTTTTGCAGTTCTCTTTAGTCTTCTTGAAGCGAAGTTTTCAAGTTCTTTCAATGTTCTTTCAAGTACGTTTCTGCGTAGTTGCGTGTGTAATACCGATGGCCAAGTTACCAGAAGAGTCGCTTTCCAGCTGAACGACAGCTTTTGAGAAATTCATCACGTCATACTTGCCAACTCCATGCAGCATTTTGAAGTTATTTTATGAAAAAGATCTGATTTTTCTAAAAATTTACGAGTTTATGTTGCTTTCGTGTAGAATTAAAATTGTTTGAATCTCTACTGTTGATGTGGTAAATCTTATCACTAACTCCCCGTTTTAAAGAAGTGGATAAACGTTTTTACTGTAATCATTTTTGCGATGATAACTCAGTCAAAATTTACGTCGAAAATCCTTTGCAACATGCACTTATCGTTAAAACGCTAGAGAATCTAACAATTTCAAATGCAAAGGAACTTCGACGTAAGGGAAATGGTTCTGTATATAGAAAACGATACGATACTCAATGAAAGAAAAAAACGTCTTTTCACATTCAAAACAGTATTACGCATGCAATTGCCTTGTGTTGTGTATGTCAAGCATTCTCTATTATAACATAATGAACGAAAAACCTGCATAGATGACAACTCATCTACTCTTGTTTTCTTCTCGGATAACACTCTTCACGTATCGTAGACTTGACTACCACAATGTTGGTAACACCAATGTGTACATCATATTTCCCGTATCTCCTTTCTGAATGACTTTCATTTTACGAACACGAGACAAACCAAATATTGCGTCATATCCAAGTGCAATCCAAAACCTACATTTTTTAACTTTCTGACGTTCAACATTGCATAGTTTATCATCTTCTTTACATCACCACGGTGCATCATTGCATTCCAACTAGCATTGCTGTTTATCAACAAACCCACACCAAGGCTATAGTACACTTTGTCCAGTATTCATTACATTTACATAAGTATTGCCATGTCACTATACCTCCGACTGAATACTGCTGTCAATATTACCCATCCTAAAAAGACGTTCGACTTTGGTATAGAAGTAGATTTCATGTTTTGAACTTTGAAGTATAAGATAAACACAAAACAGAAAGCATCGCTAATACCTTCCATCCAACGTGAGGAGCTACATCAATAAATTGTTTACAGTAGAATTGATTCGGATTAAATGTAGCTGACCACACACATAACAGCGGGGCCCTTCGCTGTTACATATATGAACAACTGCATTTGCAACGAATCCAAACTACAGACAAACATTTTATTGGTCATAAAAATTCGTCTTCTCGATAATGAACTTAATTCAACCAAACTTTTCCTAAAACAAACATGCAAGTTCCGAATTAAACTTGACAGAACAATAAAACTACATTACTAAGTGTATAACATGATTTTTTCATCTTGTATAATTTACCATTCCGTACGATCATTTTCAAACAGTTCGCAAAGAGAAGCAAAATTACTTAAATTTTACAACGGTTTACAGATACAACAAACTTTATTCATAAAAACTAGCATCTTCGAAGCATAAAGATGAAACTATAATCAAGTAATACTTTCCGTTAGTCGACAAGGCTATCAAAATTTTCCAACCTGATTAGAACTTTGTAAATATTATGTATTCATACAATAAACAGCAAACACAGAAGTTCTGTAACAAATTCTTTTACAACAAGGATGGAAAAGATTGTTCTCCTTTCTTGAGATCGCAATCAGACCGATTTTGGAAAGTATATCCCGTTCGTTTACACTTCGATTACCTCTTTAACTACTTTATCCTATACTTACATTTTTGAAGCACATTTCCCCGTCATCTTCTAGAAAAAAAGTAAGCTAATAACACATTTATGTAATTTACCAGCATTTTTATACATGCTTATCATTCCTCATTTGAATTGATAAAAAAGGCGATGCCCGATAATTGGACTCGTGGAATTAGCTTTATATTCTACTACAACAAGAGCAATTCCACTAGGGCCAGTCACACTTAGGCACACAAACAGGATACATAGCTTACTGTAGGAAACAAACAGTTTGGCCTTTAATATGGTGAAAATCTCTTTCTCCTTCGACTCCTTTGGAAATGAATGTTTTTCACATATTCCCAGTGCTGTTGCTCGCTGAACAATCGATTTCAAGATCAACATGTAGTGAATTCAAAAAAACGTAAAATTAATTCACTCGACGATTGTATATTTGCAATGAAAATATCAGGGTGTATAAAAATACCTATAGAATCATATTATTATCAAAATTTGAAAGCCTAATCACAAATGCTGGTCCCGCTGGTCCGTAAACATGCAAATTCGAATAAATTTCCTATAAGGCATATTTTAAAAATGTTCCAGTCATGTCAAATTTTCATGGGCTAAGAAACTTGTGTATATGTACGAGTATGGAAGCATGTAAATATGAAATAATAAACATATAGGTTTGATTTCTAAAGATTTCATTTTTATTCAGCCTGTATTATTTGAGATTCCCCGAGGTACTACAGGTTCTATCAGGATACACCGTATCAATAACACAGATTTTAAAAACATGAAAGAAGCTTTGCATGGGGCAGAAACATATCAGATTTGGAATATAATTTCGTATGTGTTTAGCAAATAAAAAACATATGAAACCGTGAAATAAAAGAAACCACAAATATAAGAGAAATAATACTTATCCTAATTGAATGCATTTTAATCATTGATTTAGCATATGAAGTATCTTGAGTATTATGATAAAATCGATCCGGCTCTTGAGATGGATTCCCTTTAATTTGATGATATCTACGAGTAAATATTATTTCTTCAGTTGCGTCACCCAACGGAACTACGTCAAAAATTGTATGTGATGATTCTGCTTTTCTATTATACGTCTTAAAGTCTGGCAACCCCTGTACGTTGTTGATACAGTGCATGCTCATCAGGGCTTTGTTAACCTCATTGAAGGCATGGGGCCCACTTGCCTTCAATGGTGGGGGGCCTTTTTTGGTTTAAACTTCATGTTGCTTAGAAAATTGCCACGTTAAATAGTTGATTCATTATAAGAAAGATCTCTCCTAGACGCATTTAACAAAATTTAGAATTTGGTTGAAAAACTCAACCAAAATACTCGAGTGCATGTGATTTTCCTAGTGTTTAGAGAAAAAAAAATAATAGCGATCAAAAAATACTCAAATAATAAAAATCTCTAAGGTCTGAAATCAGCCCACGTGTCCAAGAAAGAAGGGCAAAAATATTTGGGGCCTTTTTCTAACAATACAATACAGTCATCTTTATCGCCATCATATCTAAAGTTTATCTTCTGACAGTGTGCAGACATTACACAGTAACCTTTCTTGATTTTTGTACTGCAAACTCCTTAATGATAACAGACAGATCCAAGTCACTCATGACATCAGATTATATGGTCATGATCGCTAAATTTGCCTGGTATTGAACCATTGACGTGCCCAGTAACCGTCACTAGAAGATAAATTTGCAAGGCAATCTCGACGTTGGAAAAAGTAGTCTACTAGCATTTGAAGATGATTAACCTGAGCAAGAAGAGCTTGCTGCCGATGTCGTCTGGTTTGTCATGTTCGAAGAATTTGGGAAATGCAACATACTGACATAACTCGCCCTCAAGGACGTTATCAAAATCATCACGGATTCAGGATAGGCAAGTACGAGTTTTCAGCGTGATTCCTTTGAATTCTTCTGGGGACATCTCTGATAGATGACCGAAAAAGTTAAAACGTGGTGAAATAACATGGTAGGCTAACATGTATTAATCAAAGAAAGTGACAGATTTATCAACAACTGACAGTAAACTTTCCAAATTCGAAAAGTAAAAGTAAAAGTAAAAGAAACGATATGGATAAATTCTCCACACCTTTAAGAACCTCGTGGTCAAATGGCCATAGTCCTTGAACTGTTCGTTGTTTAGAGCTAGTATTATTGTTAGCATGAGCTTCGTTTTCGTAGCTTGTATCATAAGGTATACTTATCAAAACTAAATCAAGAGTTGACAAGGTTTTCGTGACAACTCCAAAGTTTTCAACACTTTGAACATCAACTATTTGTTTGCTATGGACTGTTAGTCCACAATAGATCCGAGCAGCTGTTGTTGCTCTCAATTCTTTAGTAATCTTTTTAAAATTTATATCATAAACGTTTTTCTTTGTTAAGTCAACGGACATTTCTAAGCTGATTCTTAAGATAAATCAAGAAGCTGGCTTGATTTTCTGAAAAGTTCAAGGCTGGCATTACCATGAATTAAAGTGTGTCTAATTTCACTTCCAATTCCTTTCAGACAATGAATGCGTCTGCTCTGATTCGTTACGCAATTTTACTGGTGGGTGGCCCCTTTTTACTGCTTTTAGTGGGTGGCTCGAGGCCCAGCTCTTAATCCGGCCCTGTATGGCTTCTACGCTAAAGCCTGAGCTCTTTAGTTATCAATTTATTGTGCAATAAATCAAAAATGAAATATTTGTATGTTACTTTATTCAATTGAAATACATTTTCGATAAAAATAAATCTGTAAGTCGTAAATGTAAATACGCTTTCTTTATTGTTTGTGCTTCAAAATACCACAAAACTCACTCTATTTTAGCTGACGTTTTCAAAGTAGTTAAGGTATCGTTATTAGTTTTTAATAATTTTTAACAGCATGTTTGAGACTTGCACCAAATTTGCTTGCATGTAGTTTGAAAAAATAATTACAAGAAAAGCATGTTTCACAATCTTATATTACACAAATCGAAATTGTTCGTACACCTATCAATTTTATTTACATTTTATGAAGCAATTTTCCGAGAGAATGGAAATCACGGCATTGTAACCAGTGTAACGGGGGGATTTTATAGCCATTTTAAAAGCAACGGAGTAACTTGTTTTGTAGTTTTAAGTTTTAACCTACTTTAAATAGTTAATAAAGTTGCACCATGAATAGTCCTTTATAAAACTCAATAAAGAACACGAGACCTACTGTGTATAGCTATTCCTTAATTTATTTTTATACAAATTATTACAAGTGTAAATGAAGTTATTAAACTAAGCAATGTTTATATCTACGAGTAAAATTACAATTACCAGCGTAACTAGCCATATTTTTAAAAACATTACATCGTAAATTATGCTATAGACGGATATCAAGTGCTTTTAAACGTTAAGTATCATAGGTTTGGTGTCTAAAATCTGCTTTAAAAAGTGTGAATATAATGTTCGAGCATGAATAATATTGAATCAAGTTGAATTGTTCTGGTTCTTTTTGTTACTTTGCCTTTGCATATCTGCAAACATTTGTTTAATTTCGTTATTTTCTGCCCTCAATTGGTCATTGTCTTGCCAATAATTGTTGATTGTTTGCAATTACTTGGTCAATTCTTGCCCTGAGTTGGTCATTCTCTTCCCTTAATAGGTCATTGCTTGCAATCACTTGGTCAATTCTTTCCCTTAGTTGGTCATTCACGGTTCTCATTTGTGTACGAAGTACGCCCACATCTTGATGGAAATCTCTAATCAATTCTACAATCTTTGACAATTGCTCCTCTAACAAATTATCCATTCTCGGTATTTCAGGTAAAGCCAAGTTATTCAAATTGGCTCTAATGTTGACAATAAAACATTCTTTCTTGAAATTGGCCAAATTGTGGACAAGATCAAGTCCGCGCGTTTCAAAGTTTTCCATGTATCGATTGAATGACTATACTTTATAGCTGTTTCCGTGTCTGTAAATAGTTGAAAATATTTATTAGCAATGTATGGTAAGTCTTAACAATCTTAAAAAGTGTTATCCTTATTGTTTCCATAATTTCGTGGAAGCACAATTGCTAATACGCATTTAATATATACGACGAGTTTTTTTTAAAATGGACATGTTTCGACATCTCATGGTGTCATCTTCAGTATAAGTGAAATAATAAATTATCTTGGTTGTTAACATTTGACATAATACAAAACCCGACAGCACAAATTATCCTCACGTTCGTTTACAAAACTCCCAAGCAATGAAATTAGCACCAGTTAAATGTGAAATTTCTAATCTATCATCTGGTCTTACTTTTTTTAAAACAGCTAAAGTATTTTGCGATATATTTGGGATTGAAGAACTCTTAAGTAATTCACAACATTTTTACATTCACAACACATTGTCACTAAAGCGTAGCAAAAGACGGGGCAATGACAAAGTAGACTTACTCATCCGATCATTACTATGATAAAACGCTATAGCAAATATAAGAACTTGGAAACTATATAAAAGCTTGGCATAGCTGTAGCTATTATTATGAAAGTTTTTTTAAATAAGTCTTACAAAGCATGAATTACCTTAAAGTTTAAGTTCAATATCGTTGATATAAATGATCCATGCAACGATTTGTTGCAGTAATGCACTTTCACGTGTTGACAGAAACATGTATGTTTATCGATCATTGAAGATTATATATATATATACATACTATTAAAATACTTATATATATATTATTGAAATGATTATTAATAGGGTTATTGATTCACTAATTTTCTTTGAATTCAATACTAACAATCACTGTCGGCAGCTTCGGCAGTTTGCAAGATAATTTCATCATAACATTGCCGAGGAAAAAAAAATTAAATTCCAAATAAAATTGTCGATGGCACGAATTGAGCTTAACTCGTATCACAGCAGTTGTCAATACTTCGTCGCTAAGCAATAAGATATAGACGATTGTAACTTGCGGAATATAAAATAGACAAGAAAACATTTTGAAATAATGATCTGAAAAAGTGCTCATAGAAAAACAAATCGTTGGTTTTGTATTGTGGAACTGAGAAAAACTCTTAAGGCAAACTTTGTTTGTGCAAATTTTTGTAGTCCTGTACCTCAGGAAGAGCTAAGCTTACTAAACCAATGCGTTCTCTTTCATTTTTACCCAAATTGTACTTTAATCATCAAAAGTGAATATGTTTTTAACGACGAAGGGCTTTAGATAACAAGTCTGAAAATAGAGTGAAATGTTTAATTTTCTAGAATTTTTTCAGGAGGGAATTTTTGATTGAGAAGTCAAAAAAATACGATACAAGAAAAGCATCAATAGAGCTCTCTGAAATGCTATAGACACGGATTTTCTAGCTACTACTACCATAAAACACTTCCTCAACTTATGCAGAGTATAAATCTTGTACGTAGTAGTGATAAAATTAGTAGTATAAAAATTTAAACGTAGCTAGATAAGTGTACAAAAAGAGCATGCAGTATAGCTTTAGCTGTCATCAAGGGATGAACGTTTTTATAAATACGTCATAAAAATAATTTCATTACCTTAGTCTGTTTTTCGTTCCTACGGATGCTCAAATGATAGTGTTATTTGCTAACTGG
Organism: Xenia sp. Carnegie-2017; assembly: GCF_021976095.1. NCBI lineage: Eukaryota > Metazoa > Cnidaria > Anthozoa > Malacalcyonacea > Xeniidae > Xenia > Xenia sp. Carnegie-2017. Next base: position 8,283,736 of record NW_025813447.1, on the reverse strand, counting down.
GGCTTTTTGTTTGTTTATGTAAAAATTTAATTGTAGCTATTTCCCAAGTCCTGATTGGCAGCGAAAAACTCTAAGACAGGTATCACAGGTAAAAGTTATCTCACGCGGTGGCAAAAGAGTCCAGTAGTTGCTTTCAATTTAAACACTTAGCATAAATGAAAACTTTTTCAAGCTTTTTAAAAGTAACAATTTTCAGCATACTTATACCATTTTCAGTGTCTACATCATATTCTTAGGCCATTTCCATTGTAGTTTTGTATATTAAGTGTTTAATTTCAAACGTCCTGCTGTGAAATCATAGAAATGTTATAATGTGGTAAATACAGGCACTTGTGGTTTAAGAAAAAATTTTTTAATTTTTTTCAATTTCTGCTCTCATGGATTCAAAATTAATCGTGCACTGTATCAAAATTTTCTGGTCAATTTAGAAGATTTCTAAGACCAGCATTTTATCTACTTGTAAAAACTTGCATTCGTAAACTACTTTATTCCTCAAACATTACGTCATCATATATATTGCGTAGATTCATATACGATGTTTCATTTAATTCTGAGAACCCAATAGATTTGGGGGTAACTAAGAAATTTGGCCAATATTATAAGTAAAATTTTCAATAAATCTATATTCTTTAAATGATATAATAAGAGACACTTAATTTCTCTTGAAATGTTTGTCATTCAAAACGTTGCAACACGCAACTGACATAAGTTAAAAGCGTTTTCTTTTGTTAGGTTAGTGTATACAACAAATAACGAAAACATAAAAGTTTATTATATGGCTTATACAAATGACGCACGTCGATTGGTTTAATTTTGGCGAAGATTAAGTCATCTCTAAAAAACTCATCTCTTGAAAACATTAATATTTTAAAAGAAACGAGGCATGCAGTGAAAGCTGGTTTCGCCGTACAGGGGTTGATGACAGGAGGGATAGTCTGAAGATTGAAAAGTTGAGCAAATTTTCAACGTTGATCGGGTCATTTTGATATGAGGAAACCCGAAAATGTTTACTGCACCTCCTGAAGTGTTAACCACTGTACGCCTATGCGTCCGGTGACGACGAAAAGCACTGCTAGAGTGAGCTTTGCTCATCGTGCAGAAACAAATGACTCAAATATTGCGTTTAGATGCGAAGACATAAACGCAGAACAAAAAAAAACAAGAATACTTTTGAAAACTTAATGAATTTATAAGCTTAACAAATAATTTATCATTACGAGCTTTCGTGATTCGTAAAAATGCATGTGCATCTGTCATGACAAAATAAACCAAAGGAAATGCTTATCTTAACACAAGTCTTCGGTGCGTGATGAGCATGTTTTGGTTTTTACATTTACCTTTACAATTCTTTATTTTGCAATCAAAGTATTTTCTGGTGTTTCTTGAATCATAATATTGCCAAGGAAAATTTTTGGTTTTTCACAAAAATTGAATTTAATGAAAACCGTAAATATTTGATGATGACATTGCAAGACGCAAACGGCAACAGACAAAAATCAGGATAAAACTGGGAGCTTTAATACAAAAGAAAACTGCGAGATAAAGTTTTGAATTGCAAAATTGTGAATTGCAGTTTACTTTAGCCTAAAATTTAAAGTGATATGTTTTGATAGAGAACATACTTAGAGCTAGAGCAGAGGCCTCAATGACATTTTCTCACATAAATTAATTAGACGCTACACATAAAGCTCTCTTCAATTTTCTCATAGAAATTTCGCACGAATGAAACGACGGTAATTGTTTTGTGCAAACTCTCTTGGGAAAAGAGTTCGGGTAATTGTAAACAACATCGAAATAGTCAATTATTTTCAATTCTTTTTCAAACACTACAACAAAGATTAACACATTCAAAGTTTAAACATGCGTTAATCGCAATGGGAACAGAATATAGTCGTATCAAAAATGTTATTAAGATAGTAACAATAAAACTACACAACCCTTTGATGTAAAAACAGTGATACAGTGTGGCAATATTGTCAAAGCTGTATGTATTCTGTTTATACGAAAGAAAACATGCATTCCATTTTTAATTGACATTGTGAAGGACGTAAAATTCTTTACAAAACCTTTGAAAGATATATTGCTGAATGTAGTGTTGTAGACACGCCCCTTAAAAGTGACAATGACATATATATATATATAGGAATGAGAAAATGTTGTTGACAGACAGATATTAGAGAGCACAATAGATAGATACTAAAGGAAGAAGATAGATTCTAAACATTACATTGGCGACGAGGAATAAAATATCAACGCAAACATGGCAACATTTTTATCTCCCATGCCACATTTCAATCCGGATGAAGAAATCGGAGGAAACATTGCAAATAGATGGCGCACGTGGTTGGCAGATTTTAAAACATTTTTAACAGCCAGTAATATAACAAATAGAACTCGGCAACGGGCTTTACTTCTTTATCAAGCAGGACCCCGAATTCGAGAGATATTTCGACAATTTCCAGACCCGGAGAAGATGATGATTTTGCTAAAGCGGAAATACTTCTTACGGAGTATTTTGAACCACAGAAAAATCGGTTATATGAAGTTTACAAATTTCGACAAGCAAAGCAAGTAGAGTCCGAAACAATCGACCAATTTCATACAAGACTGCGCTCATTATCTAAAACTGTGAATTTGCTGATGTAGATTTTGAGATAATGGTTCAAATTGTTATTGGTGGACGATCCAGTCGTGTACGAAAACAAGCATTAAGAGATCCTAAATATACCTTAAAAGATCTGTTGCTTGAAGCAAGGCGTGAAGAAACAAGTAAAGTACAAGCGGCGGACATCGAAGAGCATTTGGACAGCCACGTTTTACATACACTAAAAAAACCTACAAATAAAAACTCCCAAGCCGATAAACCACAGAAGATATGCTTTTACTGTGGAGGTAACTACCCCCATTTAGACAAACCGTGCCCAGCGAAGAACAAAACATGCGCCAAATGCGGGAAGTTAAATCATTTTGCAAGCCAATGTCGCAGCCGAAACTTGCAGAAAATCAAAACACCCGCTAAACCACGCCAAGACATACGACCGGTAAAGGCTGATGAGGAGAAAGATAGCAGCAGCGACAATAATTCGGAATACTGTTATGCGGTTTGTAACAACAACAAGCCTAAACGTCCTGAAACGTCAATATCGCTCAACGGACTATATGTCAGAATGACAATTGACACTGGCTCAAGCATAAATATAATCGACAAGAAGACTTTCCGGAACTTTCGAAATACTGAGCTTGAACCCACATCCGTGAAAGCATACCCGTTTAACTCAAAAAACGCCAGTCAAGATGGAAGGGAAGTTTCGTGTTCTTGCGGAGTCAAAACACAAGTTCACAGTTGCTACTATATATGTGACATCAGACGATGGCGGCTGTTTACTCAGCTCGGAAACAGCGCAAGAACTTGGACTTGTAAGCATAAACTTGAACAAAATTAACACATCGCCAGAAAACTCAACACTTACAACAAAGGATACAAAGCTCCATCACATTTTGGACAAACATGCACCTGTCTTTGACGGACTTGGGAAGTTAAAAAAATAAACAAATTAGACTAGCAATTGATGACTCCGTGCTCCCGGTTGCACAACCACAGCGACGAACACCGTTCCACCTACGCCTGAAAGTGGAAAGTGAAATACACAGATTAGAGAACGATGACATCATAGAGAAAATACCTGAAGGCATGCCCACTGACTGGGTCTCTCCGGTGGTGATTGTTCCCAAGCGTGATGGTAACATTCGATTGTGTGTTGATATGCGGATAGCAAATACGGCTATCAAACGAACCAGACATCCAATACCAACTGTGGAAGCTGTATCCATGGAACTCAATGGAGCACGTATATTTTCAAAGCTTGATCTTGCTCAAGCATACCACCAACTAGAGCTATGTCCAGCATCCCGCAGCATCACAACATTCTCAACTCATTGCGGTCTCTATCGTTATAAGCGATTAAACTATGGAACTAATGCCGCAGCTGAATTATTTCAACATAATCTGCAGGAAACATTGCTAGGAATTAAAGGGGTCAAGAACATTGCTGACGACATAATCGTATTTGGAAGTAATAGAGCAGACCATGACCGTGCACTGGATGAAGTTCTTACCCGATTACAAGATCACAATCTCACACTTAATTGCCAAAAGTGCAAGTTCCTGAAGAAGAACCTTGAGTTTTGGGTTATTATTCTCAGAACATGGGGTCTGCCCGGACCCAAAAGGTAGAAGCTTTCGTTAAAACTACAATACCCACAACGGTCAGCGAAGTGAGAAGCTTACTGGGGATGGCAAATTACAGCTCTAAGTTTATCCAAAATTATGCTACCATTACAGAACCCTTCGAAAACTAACACGTAAGTGTGCGCGCTTTGCATGGACGTGGGAACACCAAGCAGCTTATGACAAGTTAAAAATGCACTAACCAACAGTCCAGTTATGAGTCATTTTGATACATCAAAGAAACGTCGGTATTAGTGGATGCAAGCCCAGTTGGCTTATCAGCCATATTAACACAAAGAGATCCTAAAACAAACGCCGATAACGTGATCTGCTATGCTAGTCGGGCTCTTTCGTCAGTAGAACAACGATATTCGCAAACTGAAAAGGAGGCCCTTGCTATCGTGTGGGTATCGAACACTTTCACATCTACCTATTTGGGGCATCGTTCACCCTGATCACTGATCACAAACCATTACAACTTATCTATAATAATCCTCGGTCCAGACCTCCCGCCAGGATTGAGCGATGGTTATTGAGACTTCAACAATACAATTTTCAAGTCATTTACAGACCAGGTGACACGAACCCTGCAGACTTCTTATCCAGACACCCAAAATTACAGACTCTCAAACGCAACATCGCCGAAGAATACATCACGTTTGTCACGACAAATGCAGCTCAAAATGCCATATCAATTGAAGTCATCAAAGAGCATACGGCCAAAGACATAAGTCTTCAGGCGGTAAGAACAGCAGTCGAGTCGGGTGATTGGAGCAATCAGTCTGTGAAACCATTTCTTAGCATCAAAGATGAAATATCTGTGGACAACACGAATGGCATACTCCTACGAGGAACGCGGATTATCATTCCAACAACCCTAAAAACAAGCGTTGTGAAGCTGGCCCACGAAGGCCACCAAGGAATAGCCAAAACTAAAGCTTTGTTACGCCAATACGCCTGGTTCCCTAATATGGACAAGGCCGTCAAGGATGAAATTGAAGCCTGTCTACCATGTCAAGTAAATGGATCAACCAGCCCACCAGAACCATTAGCAAGTCCAGAAATGCCAGAGGGCCCTTGGCAAACCATCCATGCTGACTTCTATGGTCCGCTCCCTACTGGACAATATATCATCGTGCTGATCGATAAGTATTCGCGATACCCAGAAGCCGAAATAATCTCAAGTACCTCCGCCAAAGCACTGATCCTAAAATAGATGCTATTTTGCACGGCATGGAATCCCATTAAAGTTCAAATCTGACAACGGTCCACCGTTCAACAGTAAGGAATTCTCCAAATATCTACATAAACTTGGGGTGAAGCACGAGACATCAATCCCGGGTGGCCGCAAGGAAACTCAGAGGCCGAGGCATTCATGAAGCCTTTAGCTAAAGCGATCAAAACAGCCCGTGCGGAACATCGCAATTGGACACAAGAACTTTCAAGATTCTTACTCAGCTATCGCACTACGCCTCATTGTTCAACCAATGTCCCACCAGCTCAACTACTATTTAACCGACCATTGAGAGGTATCCTACCAATGCTAAACCCCAAGGACAAAGTGCTAAATAGACATAAAGAGGCGCAGGCGAATGATTTTGAAGCGAAATCGAAAGGAAGAGAATTGGCAAACAAAAGAAGAAGAACTAAAGAATCAGATATCAGGGTGGGAGACAAAGTCCTCTTAAAACAAAGGAAGAAAGATAAATTCACAACAAAATTTGAGCAAACACCATACACAGTGATTTATCGTAGAGGAGCTAAAGTAGTCGCTGAGAACCATAACCATCAAATAACCAGAAACACATCGTTCTTTAAAAAGATAAGAGACAAGTCGAGAGAATCAACTGATGAAGATGAATACAACATCCACGAACAGCCGTACAGACACAACCAATGCGTACCAGAATGTGAAGAACCAGAACACATCATAGAACCAGAACCAGAAGAGCCAGCTCCAAGGAGATCAACCCGACAAAGAAAAATAACAGAACAATATGGGAACTCAATAAACCCTGACTTTGTTATCCGTTAAGTTGAGGAGGGATGTAGTGTTGTAGACACGCCCCTTAAAAGTGACAATGACATATATATATATAGGAATGAGAAAATGTTGTTGACAGACAGATATTAGAGAGCACAATAGATAGATACTAAAGGAAGAAGATAGATTCTAAACATTACACTGAAGACATAAGATTTAGCCAAAAATTATTATAAAGATTTATGAATGAGCGCTCAACGGTTAAATGTGAAACGTTAAACATACATCACTTGAACTGTGCGTACCTATTTTGTACTTCACTAGTATAAAAATACACAATATCATTTAATACAAAGCATTTACCTGTTATCTGTAACTAGATCGATGTCGCTGTTACCAGTACTAAAATGACAGCTGTACTACTTTGAAAGTTTTTATCACGAGTATTGCCATGAATAATAAATGTAATGAGCTGTAATTCACTGAAAGGGCTTGTTATTTTATATTTCTACAAGCATTACTTCATCATATAGAGGCTCATTCCACGTTTACTATTTACTTTGCTATCTTTTACATTCATTTAGGAAAATCAACAAGAACCAAGAACAAGTACATGCTTAAAGCTCAAAGTAACTTATCAAATTATTGGAATTTCACCATTGATGCGACTAGTTATATAAATATTTGAAAGAATTTATTATCTATCTATATTCATGTTTAAATGATAGTGAGAGAAATTTAGATTGTTGCTCTTAGCATTTTTTTGACGTTCTGACCATGCACCTATATCTTACAATTCTTTTATACGTGTTGTCAAATTCGACAAAATTTAGAATTATATAAGCCATTATCTCAGTAAAAAGAATGCCCCATTAGTTTCGTGTGCGCAAAAATATGTTTGTCTTCAATTTGAGAAAGAATTTTTTTTGTAACACAAGAAGGACAAAATTCAATAAGGCTATAAGCTGCATAAAGAAACAAATTGCTCATTGAAAAAGACGACAATTTCTTTATTTGTTGACATTTCCATGACGCCGCTCATTTAATTTTCATGAGTAACTTTACATAAATTTTGTGCCATTCTTCAAGATTTTTTAAGCTTTGACATGCAGACTTTAAAAGTCCGACATACACTATACCGCGAATCTTACACAGCTTAGATCTATATAGTAGTACACTTTGTCAATATGGGAGGTCTCCTAAATTACCTGAAATAAGAAATGGAACACGTATAGGCAAGGAGTTTGAGAATTCTTAATTTAGATGAATGTTGTCCAGCATTATGAACTCAGAGATGTGAGCTCTAGCATCGATCGATAGGATGAAAAAGTACAAGTTCAATTTAAATATAACACTATAAAAAAAAGACCATTTCTCAATTTTATAAAAACTGACATCATTTAGCTACTCTGTTTTTACTGATGCTTGACATTTGTCATAATTGTTTGCATATGTTGTTTAAAAAAAGAATGGGAAGAAACAACACCTTTACTTGATCCATTTCTTTGAATGTAAACTTCTCTTAGGCTTTTTCAGACATTATTTGATTCCCTTTCTAAGAAATATACAGACAGGATACATCTACGTTCTTTACATAAATAACCAGTCTAATAGAAGAGAGTTTAAAATAGGCTACAGCCTTATTTTCAAATCTGCGTTTTATAACTATTCCACTTCGTGTTATCTGATACAAATTTAAACACAACTGTATTAACAAAATTACCAATTCGTCTTTCCTCTAATCAATAGCAACTGTGTGCAGGGAGCTTGAGCTAGGATAGAGCAAAATTTAAACAAATTTCTTGGCATTTTCATCAGCTTATTACTATTTGTTGAATTGTGAAAAAACTCTTTAGTCAAGTCAAGGTTTATAAGCTTGTATAAACAGAAAGTCTAGGTTAATAGAGTCCTGAGAAGTAGCTACTGTTTGTGTTAATGTTGACTTCTCAAGACTCAGCTAACTTGCGTGATACACATCTAAAAACATTTAACGATACTCCCGTGTTCAAAACATTCACTCAACATTTATACGTTTCTTAAATTATCTCAATATGGACATTTTCACTGCAATTTTGATTTAAGTGACTTGTGTTGACGTGGTAAATAATGGCTTGTTTCACCTGCCGAGAGTTACACAAACCGCATATTAAAACACACGGTTACATTAATGAAAAGAATATTTTAAAACATTATTGGCAGAAGACATTTACGTTTATGTTTATTGATAAAATTATTTCAAACTTTAACGATTCAACGCAAATGCTGAATAAGGTAAAAACTAGATGACAAAGTCGCTAGACTATTTGTTTTTAGAAATATTTCGTGACTAAATTTGCTGTGTAGACAACTTGTTATAAGGAATAGAATTTTTCACACAGCGGAGGTTATAAATATGGGTCGAACAGTTTTACATTTTAAAACTTCCAATTGACGTTTTGAGGATGGCATATATTTCACACGAAAGTTAAGAAGCGAAATAAGAGTTACAACATACTATGTTCTCTGTTTGAAACTGAATTTCGCCAAAGTTAAAAGTCCTTCAATGTATAATAAGAAGAATTCATATGTTGTTTGGAGTCATTGAAAGCAATTGTAGCTAGTTGGGAAAAAGCAGTTGTAGTTCAAGTAATAAACACTTGTAGCGTAAGAGCAAGAAATTTTTGTCTTCTAACAATCAATAAAATTGATAAAAGCAACGTTTCTTTTATACAAAATCAAACGACGTATACAAGGGAATTTCTAGTTTTCCTGCACAATAAGTCCAAAAAAATCCTGTGCTAAAAAAACTAACAAAATGTCATCACTAAATTTTGCATCTATAGTTCTTTCTTCAAAGCTCTTGCAATGAAAAACTCCGACCAGCACTTTTAGATGACATATATTCAAAAATTTTCTGATCATTTACACATCCATGTCAGCTAGCTACAAAGTTTTCAATAGTTCCTTAGCAACGAAAGTGTTTTCGATTCAATAAATTCATTAGTAGAAGCAAATACTATTGCACTGCATGCTGCTATTTGAAATAAGAAGTGAAAACTTTCATAAATACCAGAAAACGTATTACGTTTTTCTTTGGTAGTAAGCGCCAGTGCATACACATGCAGTAATTGCATTTCAATATAGTATTAGTCCTGTAATTGATAATGAGGAAGAACGTCTGTATTGATTATCAAATACTTAAAGAATACTGCTCATATATATTGGATGATGAATGCTCATCATGCAATATAGCTGAGCAGCATGCTCATCTAAATGCTCATCGTGCATTATAGCATGCTCATCGTGCAAGCTTTTTCATCGAATGCATATATTTCTGTAATTGGTTGTCCTACAAGACTTTCGATGATAATTTGACCATTCTTCTATACTTATACTTGAACTGTATACTTAAATCAAAAAACTGATTGCTAATGACATGTCACCCGATGGAGGAGATTTTGTAGCAACAAATCTACAATTCAATACCTCATTCTGCAATTTTATACCAATTGTATTTATGGTGTTCTGGGATTCTAACCCAGAGGGCGAACCCTTAAATTGGAAATGCTCAAATTCAAAAATTCTCAACCATAAAAATGAATCTGAACACAAAAACATCGGTATCATTTTCATCATTTGTCGGCCCCATATCACGGACACATTTTTTTGCAAAACGAAATGGAAGGAAAACCAGCGGGCCTGGTAAAAAACCTTCCGAGCAAACAAGAGTAGTTTCGATTTTTCAGATGTTTAGACAAAACGAAAATTATAAAACAATTTGGGATTTTTTAAGTTTTCGACGGCTAATTCAGATAGTCTTATACTTTGGCAGTATCATACACTGGTTTTGATGTATCCATTTATTAAATTGACATTTCAAAAGAAAAGAAATTTTTTAATAAGCAAACTATTAAGGACATGTTAGTTCCCTTCTAGGAGCTTAATTGATCATTCCACATTTCCACTTTTTTTAGGCAATCTTTAAAATGGGGCAGTTAGGTCAGATTTTAACTTACTTGAAAAATGCAACCAAAGCATGCGCTATGTGCTTCACTGTGCTCAGTATCAAAGCTTTAAAATACGAAATCTTGTACACCTAATTAAAAAATGCAACCTAAGTATATGCTGTTTGAGTCACTGTGCTCAACATTATAGCTGTATAATGATAAATCTTGTAACGATATCTCTCTGCACATGATAACACTGTGAAGTGAATAAGACTCCAATACATCAAAGCAACATTTTTGATAAAGTCAAAATGTGTTCTCTTTGTTGGCTTTTTGCAGCTCTCTTTAGTCTTCTTGAAACGATGTTTAGAAGTTCTTAAATGTCATCAGGAAATCCATTTAGCTACCTTGTAGTTTGAGCTTCAAGTATGTTTCTGCGTAGTTGCGTGTGTAATTCCGATGGCCAAGTTACCAGAAGAGTCGCTTTTCACCTCAACGACAGCTTTTGAGAAATTCATCACGTCATACTTGCCAACTCCATGCAGCATTTTGAAGTTATTTTATGAAAAAGACGTGATTTTTCTAAAAACTTACGAGTTTATGTTGCTTTCGTGTAGAATTAAAATTGTTTGAATCCCTACTGTTGATGTGGTCAATCTAATCCCTAACTCCCCATTTTAAAGAAGTGGATAAAGGCTTTTACTGTAATAATTTTTGCAATGATAACTCTTTCGAAATTTACGTCGAAAATTCTTTGCAACATGCACTTATCGTTTAAACGCTAGAGAATCTAACAATTTCAAATGCAAAGGAACTTCGACGTAAGGGAAATGGTTTTGTATATAGGAAACGATATGATACTCAATGAAAGAAAAAAACGTCTTTTCACATTCAAAACAGTATTACGCATGCAATTGCCTTGTGTTGTGTATGTCAAGCATTCTCTATTATAACATAATTAATGATAAACCTGAATAGTTGACAACTCATCTACTCTTGTTTTCTTCTCGGATGACACTCTTCACGTATCGTAGACTTGACTACCACAATGTTGGTAACACCAATGTGTACATCATATTTCCCGTATCTCCTTTCTGAATGACTTTCATTTTACGAACACGAGACAAACCAAATATTGCGTCATATCCAAGTGCAATCCAAAACCTACATTTTTTAACTTTCTGACGTTCAACATTGCATAGTTTATCATCTTCTTTACATCACCACGGTGCATCATTGCATTCCAACTAGCATTCCTGTTTATCAACAAACCCACACCAAGGTTATGGTACACTTTGTCCGGTATTCATTTTATTCATATAAGTATTGCCATGTCATTATACATCCGACTAAATACTGCTGTCAATATTACCAATCCTAAAAAGATTTTCGACTTCGATATAGAAGTAGATTTCATGTTTTGAACTTTGAAGTATAAGATAAACACAAAACAGAAAGCATCGCTAATACCTTCTATCCAATGTGAGGAGCCACATCAATAAAATATTTACAGTAGAATTGATTCGGATTAAATGTAGCTGACCACACACATAACAGCGGGGCCCTTCGCTGTTACATACATGAACAACTGCATTTGCAACGAATCCAAACTACAGACAAACATTTTATTGGTCATAAAGATTTGTCTTCTCGATGATGAGCTTAATTTTCCTAAAACAAACATGCAAGTTCCGAATTAAACTTGACAGAACAATAAAACTGCTTTACTTGGTGTATAACATGATTTTTTCATCTTGTATAATTTACCATTCAGTACGATCATTTTCAAACATTTCGCAGAGAGAAGCAAATTTACTTAAATTTTACAACGGTTTACAGATATGACACACACTTTATTCATAAAAACAAGCATCTTCGAAGCTTAAAGATGAAACTATAATCAAGTAATACTTTCCGTTAGTTGACAACGCCATCAAAATTTTCCAACCTGATTAGAACTTCGTAAATAGTATATATTCATACAATAAACAGCAAACACAGAAATTCTGTAACGAATTCTTTTACAACAAGGATGGAAAAGATTGTTCTCCTTTCTTGAGATCGCAACCAGACCGATTTCGAAAAGTATATACCATTTGTTTACACCTCGATTACCTCTTTAACCACTTTATCCTATACTTACCTTTTTGAAGCACGTTTCCCCGTCATCTTCTAAGATAAAAGTGAGCTAATAACACATATATGTAATTTATCAGCATTTTTATACATGTTTATCATTCCTCATTTGAATTGATAAAAAAGTCGATGCCCGATAACTGGACTCGTGGAAGTCGCATATATTGTAATACAACAAAAGGAATTCCACTAGGGCCAGTCATACACGGGCACACAAACCAAATACATGGCTTAATATAGGAAACAAACAGCTTGGCTTCTAATATGGGGAATATCTCTTTCTCCTTCGACTCCTTTTAGAATGGTTGCTTTCCACATATTCCCAGTGCAGTTGCTCGCTAAACAATCGATTTTAAGGGTGTGTTTACATGAATCCGGAATGACTTTCGATCCGGAATGAACTCATTCCATTTCAAAAGAAATTCTATAGTATGTTTACATGAATCCGGAATGAGTCACAACTTGATCGGGATCGAGTTCATTCCTATTTTCATTCCGGATCGAAATTTAGTTTTAATCTCATGTAAACACGAGTTGAGTTTCATTCTGGAATGAGATTGTGATTAATGACGAAGCACGCATGCGCCATGCGTAGTGTCTTCTGGGAAATTGAAGCTCGTGAGGAAATAAGGCGGCTAAATGGGGTGTGAAGAAAAACAACAATTAGTTTCATGCAAGTGTTAAGCTGTATTAATGCAGGAGCAACAGAAAAAAAAGTGTTGCTATAATGTTTATGTTCGCCATCTACAAATTTCAAAATTCCCGCGAAATGTCAATCCTTGTGTTGATCTCCCATGTAAACGCGAATTGACATCACGTTTCGATCGGGATTGAAAGTCATTCCGGATTCATGTAAACACCCCCTAAGATCAGCATGCAGTGGATTCAAAAAACGTAAAATTTAATTCATTCGACGATTGTATATTTGCAATGAAAATTTCAGGGTGTGTAAAAATACCTTTAGAAATCATATTATTATCAAAATTTTAAAGCCAAATCACAAATGCTAGTCTCGCTGGTCCGTAAACATGCAAATTCGAATCGATTTCCTACAAGGCATATCTTAAAAATGTTACATTCATGTCAAATTTTCATGGGCTAAAAAACTTGTGTATATGTACGAGTATGTCAGCATGTAAATATGAAATAATAAATATCTAGGTTTAATTTCTAAAGATCTTATTTTTATTCACCCTGTATTATATATGATTCCTCGAGGCACTACATCAAGGTGATGACTATATTTATTTAAATAAATTTTATATAGCTCTTCTAGGAACTTTAAGTGAAAAGCATATTGAGAATAAGCTCAATCATGAACAATATAAATGAAGGACAATTCTTCATAACTAATGAATCAGCTCCATAGAATTTGTCGCAAAACGGAGAGTTTTAAAATTTAAGAAAGGCAATTTCTTTGATTGTTTCTTTAATTGAATGCAGCAATAACTTTCAATGAGTGCTAGTAATTTTAAAATCTTGACAAAGCTTGGTTTTGGAAATTGTATTGGCCCAACCCAACATCTTTTTTTCATAAATTTTTGATTTCTTTACTATGTTATCGTCATCGTTTATATGATTATTACATACTCAGACCCTATAAACGTGACATTTATACAAACGAGTAGCTAAAAGCTCATAATTGTTTGCAATTGTCAGGTCAACGGTAAATAGTTCATGCATGCTCTTTTATCCTTTGTTTTTTTTTAGCAGAAGTTTGAGTCTTCAGGAAATATTAAGTCACACGTTTACCTAAGAAAAAGTGGAATGAAATGATTTATTTTGAATGCTTTAAAAATAGTTTCATTTTTTTAACTCATTCGTGTTTCAACTATAGTATTGTTTTCTCTAATCAAATATTTTATTCGTTTTGATTTTGCCTACAAATTTTAGTCCTTTTAAAAAAATCTGAACTTATAAAAATCATCTAGACGAACGTTTCAGCTTCTATCAGGATACACCGTATCAATAACACAGATTTTAAAGACATGAAAGACGCTCTTTATGGGGCAGAAACATATCAGATTTGGAATATAATTTCGTATATGTTTAGCAAATAAAAAACATATGAAACCGTGAAATAAAAGAAACCACAAATATCAGAGAAATAACACTTATCATAATTGAATGCATTTTAATCATTAATTTCGCATATGAAGTATCTCAAAATATTATGATAAAATTGATCCGGCTATTGAGATTGATTTCCTTTAATTTGATGATATCTACGAGTAAACATTATTTCTTCAGTTGCGTCACCAAGCGGAACTACGTCATAAAGTGTATGTGGTGATTCTGCTTTTCTATTATACGTCTTAAAGTCTGGCAACCCCTGTACGTTGTTGATACAGTGCATGCTCATCAGGGCTTTATTAACCTCATTGAAGGCATGGGGCCCACTTTATGGTGGGGGCCTTTTTTGGTTTAAACTTCATGTTGCTTAGAAAATTGCCACGTTAATAGTTGATTCATTATAAGAAAGACCTTTCCTAGACTCATTTCCCAAAATTCAGAATTTGGTAAAAAAACTCAGCCAAAATACTCGAGTCCATGTGATATTCCTAGTTTTCAGAGAAAAGCAAAAATAATAGCGATCAAAAAATACTCAATAATAAACACCTCTTTGGGTCTGAAATCAGCACACGTGTCCAAAAAAGAAGGGCAAAAACATTTGGGCCTTTTTATAACAATACAATACAATCATCTTTATCGCCATCATCTCTAAAGTTCATCTTTTGACAGTGTGCAAACATTACACATTAACCTTTCTTGATTTTTGTACTGCAAACTCCTTAATGATAACAGATAGATCCAAGTCACACATGACGTCAGATTCTATGGTCATTATCGCAAATTTGGCCTGGTATTGAACCATTGACGTGCCTGGTGACCATCAACTACAAGATAAATTTCAAGGCAATCTCGACGTTGGAAAAGGAAGTCTGCTAGCGTTTGGACATGATTAACCTGAGCAGGAAGAACTTGCAGTCATGTCGTCTGGTTTTTCATGTTCGAAGAATTTGGCATATGCAACATAGTGACATAACTCGCCTTCAAGGAAGTTATCAAAATCATCACGGATTCAGGATGGGGAAGTACGATTTTTCAGCGTGATTCCTTTGAATTCTTCTGGGGACATCTCTGATAGGTGACCGAAAATGTTAAAACGTGCTGAAATAACCTGGTAGGCTAACATTCATTAATCAAGGGAAGTGATAGATTTATCAACGACTGACAGGAAACTTCCCAAATTCCAAAAGTAAAAGTAAAAGTAAAAGAAACGATATGGATAAATTTTCCACACCTTTAAGATCCCGGTGGTCAAATAGCCATAGTCCCTGGAACTGTTCGTTATTAGAGCTAGTATTATTGTTAGCATGAGCTCCGTTTTCATCGCTTGTATCATAAGTTACACTTATCAAAACTAAATCAAGACTTGATTAGGTTTTAGTGACAACGCCAAAGTTTTCAACAGTTTGAACATTGTTAACATGATACAATATAACATAAAGTATTTCATTTGTTAAAGTTAATGTTAATTTAGTTCATTAGATATAGATCAGTGGACACGTGACAATCGAACGATTTTAGATACATCTGGTGTGTATATATATTTTTGTTGTTCTTAGGGCCTGTTCATATGAGACGGGCCAGCCCGCCAAAGCCAGGCTAGCTAGTTTGCCGGGCCAATTTGTATTCGCATTCATATGGCGAAATCCCGCTCCCTTCAAGCGATCTGCAGTTTTAAGGTTAAAACCTACTTTATTTTTATTATTTTTTTTTTGACTCTGAAGATGACTACCGGTTGTCGAAACGTCAGTCAACAACAACAAAAACAGTCCTTCTCAGGACTATACCAACCTGGACAATCTACATTTACAAACATCTACTTTAAATAGTTAATAAAGTTGCACCATGAATAATTCTTTATAGATCTCAATAAAGAACACGAGACCTACTGTGTATAGCTATTCCTTAATTTATTTTTATACAAATTATTACATGGGTAAATGAAGTTATTAAACTAAGCAATGATTATATCTACGAGTAAAATTACAATTACCGGCGTTACTAACCATATTTTTAAAAACATTACATCGTAAATGATGCTATAGACGGATATCAAGTGCTTTTCAGACGTTAAGTAACATAGGTTTGGTGTCTAAAATCTGCTTTAAAAAGTGTGAATATATTGTTCGAGCATGAAAGCCCAAAATATTATTGAATCAAGTTGAATTGTTCTGGCTCATTTCGTTAGTTTGCCTTTGCATATCTGCAATATTTGTGTAAATTCGTCATTGGTTGCTCTCAATTGGTCATTGCTTGCCCTGAGTTCGACATTCTCGGTTCTCATGTTGATTACTTCTGTACGAAGTATGCCCACGTGTTGATCGACTGCTCTAAGCAATTCTACCATCCTTAACCATTGCTCGTCTAACAATCCATTCATTTTCGGTATTTCAGGTAAAACCAAGTTATTCAATTCGGTTTTAAATTTGACACTATAAACTTCTTTCTGGAGATTGGCCAAATTATGGGCAAGACCAATTACGTGCGTTTCAATGTTTTCCATGTATCGATTGAATGACAAAACTTTATAGCTGTTTTCGTGTCTGTAAATAGTTGAAACGATTTATTAGCAATTTATGGTAAGTCTTAAAAATCTTAAAAAGTGTTATCTTTATTCAGGCATACTTCGAACGTTGTTAGGGGTGTGCATATTCCTTATATTCGTTGTTGCCCTACTGATTTCTTTTGAAATTCAAATTACAGAAAGTGGTTCATTTGGGCAACGAATGAATATCACACCAATTAACGTTCTAGTTACGCCACTGTTTTTATTGTTTATCCTATATTGTTATCCGATATACACTAATGTAAAATATCATTTGTTCAAGTTTTAGGGCAATTAAGTGCTCGTATCATCTCCCTTAAAGATATATTATATATAAATTGACCTTAAAGAAAAAACAAACTCAATTTAATTTAGATGACATTTAATATTTTCTTATTTGAAAATTGCCATTTAAATATACACATGTTTGTAAATGTAGATCGTCCAGGTTTGTATAGTCCTGAGAAGGGCTGTTGGTGTTGTTGTTGACTGACGTTTAGACAATCTTAGCGGTAGTCATCTTCAGAGTCATTTAACAAATACTTATGTACATCATTATTCTTATTACACACCTTTATTGACTTAAGATATACGATTGTTCACGCGAAAACGTCTCCCGATACTTCTGCGAGTCTCGTCAAACTGACCATAGTAGTCCCAACTCAACAATTTATTTCGTAGTTGTCCCTAATTTGCAATCTAAAGCCACAGGAGGTTCTAATTTTACGTGGCATTTTAAGAAAATATTTAATTCGAAAGGAATTTTCAAATTCCCACAACACCCACTTTCTAAACTTATGGAAATTCCATAACTGATTCATGTTGATCCTGTTGGGTTCATTCAGGAAATAGAAAGAACGCTGGAACACACGCGTTATCAATATGAAATAACTTCTAGTAATTGCATATTTTTTTTATATGCAAAAATCGATACTATAAGAAACACTTGCTGAAGTAAAAAGCCCTTCCCCTTTGATCAACACAGAATAGTCGGCAATATAGACAGTATGGTATTACCAAAATACTATGACAACAATGACCTTAAAAATAACACGATCTAAAAAAATTGCATGCAGAGTATAAAATTGCCTGTAGCCAGGGGCGTAACTAGAACGTTAATTGGGGGGGGTGCATATTCATATTTCCCTCATGCCTTCCTGATTTCTTTTGAAAGTAATTCGAATTTCAAAAGAAATCAGTGGTAAAACTGAATATAATATAATCAACGTTCTAGTTACTGTGTTATTACGGAAGCTAATTGAACCTCCAAATCGATACGTCCGTGTACTTCATACGGAAGCCAAACGGAGCCAATCATAACACAATCATTAATTTTATGTCAACTCATCGCATTTTCAAGTTTAGGAAATACGTTTTTTAAAACTGCATTATTCAAAATAATTGTTTATAACTATCATATTTTTTCAAAACAGCATAAGTGCAACTTTATCGAAATAGCATACTGAAATAGCTAACAGGCAACAGCAATTTAAAAAAGCATGTATTGAAATGGCATATGAATATTTTGAATAGTTTCTTTAGAAATGGGTCGGCAAAAATAGAATGATTTGAAATTTATATGATTGAGAATAGATACCATAAGACCTACAATTGTCAGAGTTTTGGCTATTTCGAAGATGGATTTTGGTGTAATTACTGGTAACGGTTATAGTTCATCATTTTCCCACATGTAAAGTAAAACTATCAACAAATCTTGTTCCACGAGCAAATGTTCTTATTCATTCTACGTAAAATTTATGCACATAATTATTTTCATCACACGCCTCTGTCACTGGGAGAAAAGAAATTGTTCACGTGAGAAAGTCGTGATAACTTTACAAATCTTATAAAAAAGATGCTCTTTGTTTCGACAAGAACGGAATTTGTAGAAATGTCTTCTCCAATAAGACGTGCCGTCATAATCAAAAGCCACAGAAGGTTCACATTTAGCTAAGAATATTAATACTAGAGTATCGATTTGACTATTGCTACCATCAAACTACCATACACGAACCGATTTCCTTACAAGCTAAATGAAGGCAATACTGCATGTATATGAAATTACAATATTTTTGTGTTCCATTTTTAACGAATCAGGAAAAGTCTTTACATTTTTGTACGACAATACGAAAAATGCTTGAACAAACATGCCTTTGTGCAACAGATTAGTTAGTTGATATAGATAACGTCAGGTTTCTATGTATTGTATTCAATTGTATGAAATACATAAAAATTTCTGCACGCAATATTTCATGCTTTTGTTCCTTCCGCTAAAGGAAGTCGTACTTGGTGAAACTTTGTAGAGTTACACTGGTATTAATTCAACCTAAACACGGAGTAAATCATGTAGAAGTAGAGTAGAAGTACATCATGTAATAAAAGTTGCAATATCAACAAGTTGAGATTGGCATAAACATTCTTATAACACCCACTCTCAAAGCTCATAAAAATTGTGTTGAACAGAAACATTGCACATTTAACCTAATACACTCATTCATAAGAAAAAACATCATAATGAACTGAAAAAGTCACATCTTCAAAATGCCGTTTTGCAAGTCAAGTCGTGATGACGACTCATAAAATATTTATGCATTTTTTTAAAGCGAACATGTTTCAAACATAAATTCCATGTCGTAAGAGCACAATGGCACAACAGGCTAGCTAGTTTGCCGAGCCAATTTGTATTCGCATTCATATGGTGAAATCCCGCTCCCTTCAAGCGATCTGAAGTTTTAAGGTTAAAACCTACTTTATTTTTATTATTTTTTTTTTGACTCTGAAGATGACTACCGGTTGTCGAAACGTCAGTCAACAACAACAAAAACAGTCCTTCTCAGGACTATACCAACCTGGACAATCTACATTTACAAACATCTACTTTAAATAGTTAATAAAGTTGCACCATGAATAATTCTTTATAGATCTCAATAAAGAACACGAGACCTACTGTGTATAGCTATCCCTTAATTTATTTTTATACAAATTATTACAAGGGTAAATGAAGTTATTAAACTAAGCAATGATTATATCTACGAGTAAAATTACAATTACCGGCGTTACTAACCATATTTTTAAAAACATTACATCGTAAATGATGCTATAGACGTATATCAAGTGTTTATTAGACGTTAAGTAACATAGGTTTGGTGTTTAAGATCTGCTTTAAAAAGTATGAAAATATTGTTCGAGCATGAAAGCCCAAGATATTATTGAATCAAGTTGCATTGTTCTGCCTCATTTCGTTGATTTGCCTTTTCATATCTGCAAAAATTTGTGTAAATTCGTCATTGGTTGTCCTCAATTAGTCATTGTCTGCGCTCAATTGGTCAATGCTTGCCCTGGGTTCGACATTCTCGTTTCTCAAGTTGCTCACTTCTGTACGAAGTATGCCCACGTGCTGCTCGATTGCCCTAAGCAATTCTACCATCCTTAACCATTGCTCGTCTAACAATCCATTCATTTTCGGTATTTCAGGTAAAACCAAGTTATTCAATTCGGTTTTAAATTTGACACTATAAACTTCTTTCTTGAGATTGGCCAAATTGTCGACAAGACCAAGTACGTGCGTTTCAATGTTTTCCATGTATCGATTGAATGACAAAACTTTATAGCTGTTTCCGTGTCTGTAAATAGTTGAAACGATTTATTAGCAATTTATGGTAAGTCTTAACAATCTTAAAAAGTGTTATCCTTATTGTTTATCCTATATTGTTGTACACGAATGAAAAATGTCATTTGTTCAAGTTTTATGGAAATTAAGAGCACGTATAATCTCCCTTACAGATATATTATATATATATTGACCTTTAAGAAAAAACAAACTAAAGTAAATGGTTTGAGCCCGGGAGTATCGTTACATGTTTGTAAATGTAGATCGTCCAGGTTGGTATAGTCCTGAGAAGGACTGTTTTTGTTGTTGTTGACTGACGTTTCGACAACCTTAGCGGTAGTCATCTTCAGAGTCAAATGAGGAGTAAACGTCAGGTTAGCCGTATTTGTTATCTGGTTCTTACGTCATTGTATTGTGTAAAAAACAAACTCAATTTAATTTAGATGACATTTAATATTTTCTTATTTGAAAATTGCCATTTATATATGCACAGTTAAATATAATAATACTGAACAGAACTGTAATTACTTGTGCCAAGTTTGCCAGCATGTGTGGCTCAAAGAGGTAATTGGAAAACCTGCACGTTTTATTATGTTTTTTTCGAAATTTCTTTGCCACTTTTTAGAATTTTTTCTTTTCTTAAAACGATCTTTCGATAAAACAGGCACCACATGGAGACCCGTTAGATTAAATTAAAGTCACGACACAGTATGCAATATCCATGACGATAATTTGTCCATTCTTGTATACTTATACTTAAAATGCAAATTGTCTAAGTCTTCAAACTATTACTGAAATCAAAAAACTGTTTGCAAGTGACATGTCACCCGATGGACGAGATTTTGTACCGACAAATCTGCAATTCATTACCTCATTCTGCAATTTTATACCAATTGTATTTATGGTGTTCTGGGATTCTAACCCAGAGGCCGAACTCTTAAATTCGAAATGCTCAAATTCAAACATTCTCAACCATAAAAATGAATCTGAACACAAAAACATCTGAATCATTGTCATCATTTGTCGGCCCCATATCACGGACACATTTTGGCGAAACGAAATAAAAGGAAAATCAGGGAACCTGGTAAAAAACCTTCCGAGCAAAAAAAGTAGTTTTGACTTTTCAGATGTTTGGACAAAACGAAAATTATAAAACAATTTTGAATTTTTTAAGTTTTCAACGGCTAGTCCAGATAGTCTTATACTTTGGCAGCATCATGCACTGGTTTTGATGTATCCATTTATTAAATTGACATTTCAAAAGAAAACAAGTTTTTTAAAAAACAAACTATTAAGAACATATTAGTTCTCTTCTAGGAGGTTAATTGATCATTCCAAATTTTCACTTATCATTCAGTGCGCTGGTTTGCTTTTTAGGCAATATTTAAAATGGGGCAGTCAGGTCAGATTTTAACTTACTTTAAAAATGCAACCTAAGCATGCGCTATGTGCTTCACTGTTCTCAATATCAAAGCTTTAAAATGCGAAATCTTGTGCACCTAATTATAAAATGGAACTTAAGTATATGCTGTTTGAATCACTGTGGTCAGCGTTATAGCTGTAAAATGTTAAATCTTGTAACGATATCTCTCTGCACATGATAAAACTGTGAAGTGAATAAGGTAATGTTAATGATAAAGTTTTTGATGCCCATTAAACGGTTCGTAAGTCATTTTTCCAGATTTTCATCCATTTAACAAGTACTTATGTACACCATTACTCTTATTACACACCTGTATCGACTGTAGATATTACTTATACTACATAAAAAAGCAATAAATTTCGGCTCTGATTATAAAAAAATTTAAAGGAATTTTCAAGTTCTTACAACAATCACTTTCTAAATTTATGTAAATTCCATAACCGTTTTAAGTTGATTCGGCAAGTGTTCTTATTCATTCTATGTAAAATTTATGCACATATTTATTTTCATGACACGACTCTGCCACTGGGAGTAAAGAAACTGTTCATGTGAGAAAGTCGTGATAACTTTGCAAATCTTATAAAAAAGATGCTGTTTGTTTTGACAAGAACGGAAGTTGTAGAAATGACTTCTCCAATTAGACGTGCCGTTGTAATCAAAAGCCACAGAAGGTTCACAATAAGGAGTGAAGCTTATACATTTTTGCATGACAATACGAAAAATGCTTGAACAAACACGTTGCCTTTGTGCAACAGAATAATTGGTTGATATAGATAACGTCTAGCTTCTATGTATTGTATTCAATTGTATGAAATACCCAATAATACCCCTTAGAAATGTCCTTTCCAATTAGACGTGCCGTCGTAATCAAAAGCTACGGAAGGTTCAGATTTAGCTAGGAACATTAATACTAGCGTATCGATTTGATTATTGCTACCATCAAACTACCATACACGAACATCAAACTACCATACACGATTCCTTACAAGCTAAATGAAGGCTAAAATTTATTCTTTACAAAACCTTTGAAAGATATATTGCTGAAGACATAAGATTTACCCAAACAATGTTATAAAGGTTTATGAATGAGCGCTCAACGGTTAAATGCGAAACGTTAAACATACATCACTTGAACTGTGCTACGCATATGCACGCAACGTACCTATTTTGTATTTCAAAATACACAATATCATTTAATACGTAAAATGTTAAATCTTGTAACGATATCTCTATGCACATGATAAAACTGTGAAGTAAATAAGGTAATGTTAATGATAAAGTTTTTGGTGCCCATTAAACGGTTCGTAAATCATTTTCCCACATTTTCATCCATTTAACAAATACGTATGTACATCATTATTCTTATTACACACCTGTAACTACTTAAGATACACGATTGTTCACGCGAAAAACGTCTCCCGATACTTCTGCGAGTCTTATTATACTGATCTTGCTAGTCTCAACTCAAAGGATATACGGGGTTAAATAGTTTTTCCCTAATTTTCAAACAAAAGCCACAGGAGGTTCTAATTTTGCGTGGCATTTTAAGAAAATATTTAGTAACTTATTCAGGCAATGATTGCTGATGTTTCGAATATCACTGCGAATATTACTGCTGCTAGCAAGCAACTAACTAACTTTCACGACAAAATTCCTTATACTACATAAAAAAGCAATAACTTTCGACTCTGATTATAATAAATCGACTTCTAAACTTATGGAAATTTCATAATTGTTTTACTTTGGTTGAATTCGGCTGCGTCAAAGTACAGGAAACACGAAGATGCTGGGACACACACGTTATCAATATGAAATAACTTCTAGCTTTTGCATATTTTCTTTATATGAAAAAATCGATACCATGAGAAACAAATGGTTTTTGTTTCTCTTTCATCTTTGTTTGCATGTTGATTTTCCCAAAGAAAATAAATAATGCAAAACCCATGGCTATCATTATTGTAATATTTTGGGAGGAATTACAGTCGAAAGCAAAGCTAGTGTAGTCAGTCAAGAAAGCGCGCATTATTTTCCTCTAGTATGCGTAATTTTGAAGCAAATACATCCGCATACTAGACACTGCCCCACTTCTTTCTCAATAAAACTCAAACTATTGGGAATGGCGATTTCAAAAGAGCGTTCAAACGACTGAACTTCAAAAACATGATAATAAACGCCTATCAGGCGTTCAATATGGCTACCTGAGTCAGGGTTTATTTGCTTATAATGCTCAATATGACACCTATAACAACATTCACGGTACTGTGGCATTTTATTATGTTAATCTTATTCTGGGGTACGTGTGCCATAGGTGCGCACACATGTGAAACCATTCAAGAAAGTTCTTGATTGGTTCAACGCATTATTTATGCAAAGTCATGTGATCATATTGATGAAACAATAGTCACATGATTTGATGCTGACTGATTTTAGTATCATTTTACAGATCGAACGTTATAGCTCTCTCTCCTTCTGATATTTTATGATAAAATTTTTTTGTTTTTGTAGTATTCATGCAAATCGTATTGATTTATTTGCTGCAGGAGGTAGGAAAATGCTTTCTTCAATGTTCAATGATGTAAAACATGTTTTTCTAACTATAATGAATCCTACGACTGAAAGACATTTCAATCACGTAATTTTATCATAAATGTTAACTTATTAATAACACTAATCACGTTTTTAATAAATCTAGTATGTATAAAAAAGGGAAAAGAGAAGAAGATAATTTGATTGTCGCAAATACTAGTCTTCATAAAGATGGCTTTCAACAAAGTTTTGTAGCCAAGCGATCTAGGGCACCTGGATTATATACTTATGTTTTCTTAGGAATTTCTTCGACCGACTGACATTGTGCAACATGCAAAGAAGTCTAACCTTGAGGGAAGCATAAAGTAATTAAATGTAAATGACTTCACACTTCACATATGACAAGGTCTTTGAAAAGGCTTGAACAATAACAAAATTAAAAACAACATTGTCAGTGTTCTTACAAAGTCGATGGGGGTCTTTGTGATTTATTTCACATTATTATGATACGCAATTTCGAGTCGCGGCTTGAAAACGATAAGATATAGTATATAAAATAATTACATAAGTCAACTTCATGCAATCATTAAATGGACAAAAGTTTAAAAGAAACAATGATTTAATACGGCCGTTTTATCGGCCGGTATTTTCGTTTTACCACAAATAGAGCTGTTAAATTCATCTACATTTTCATATCTGTGTGTAATCACTATTGTATTTTAAAGAGCACAATCTAAATTTGTAAAGAATTATATTCCAGGAAGAAAGGTTAATGTGCACAAAGTGACCATTTTAATCATTTCATATATCAAGTGAACGTCATATTGAAGTGAAGAAAATGATTAAAATGAGCTTTAAAGATAAAACAGAGAAACAATCAAGAAAGAGAAAATACATTCAAGTACCATTATTTGTATTTAACTTAGCTCTGTTATTTGCATGTCTTCTAACTGTAAGTCAACTGTTAGCCTGGCTTACAATAGCACAACATGAAAAAACTATTGAATTATTGTCTGAGAATTTGAATCATGCAACAAAGACAACATGGAGAATACGGAGAATTTAGAAGTTGATGAAGAAAATAATATCCGTAAGGTATGTTGATCTTTAGAACAATAAATAAAGAGAATAGAAAGAAAGCAAACGTCATTAGAGAAACACCAAATAAGTTGAAAATCCATGCATATGAAGAAGTCTGAAACAAAATTCACTATCCAGTGGTTCTATGTCATTATTGTGTTGTTATAAACTGAACTAAAACATAGAACGACATAAAATATCTGGAATTGTTAAAACTAAAATGCTTGGAACGTCATTTATAAATGCAATATTTTCATACGATTTGATATGTCAACAAAACAAAATGGGAGAAAATTCCTCATTATCTTTTGCTTTAAATGCATTCGGCTCATGTAAAACGCGACGTTTGAAACAGGCCTAATGCTCGGAACTCTAAATCCCGTAGAACACACGTCATCATTCTCTAATCTTTACGAAAACGCACTTGAAATAAGTTTAAAGCTTGAAATTTTCAATTACAAGAGCTGCATTTCGTACGTAATTTCTTTAATCATTTACAGCAAAATCATGCAAATTATATACGTTAACTGATTTCAAAGATGAGCAGTTTTTAGAGACAACCTGTTTTTGTCTCAAAAAAAAATAAACAAAAGCGGAACACGCACATTTATGCATGCACATTTAACTAAAATTTGTGGCATATTTAAATAGTATTGTGATGCAATTAATGATATTGTTTACATGCATTACAAGTTTTCGTGTCGCATGTGTATGAAATTAGGCATGTCAACCGTTAACCCCATATACCACACGTGATTATATTCTCTAGCTATTATTAAATCTATGTATAAAAAATCAAAAACAGTCGGCAGCTATAAAAAAAAACAAGAAAGCGCAGAAACAGTAAATCTATATTTGTATTAAAATTAATTTATGCCCATTACACACTAAAGAACACATCCAATATTAATTCAAAACGTAAATTAATTAGACAATGCCATGCCAACTTATGTTATGTTCATGTTTTCAGAGTTGGGGCACCCCATCCTGGAAGGACCACAGGCAGGCCGGTTCAGACTTATGCCACTGGTTGGCAAGCTTTTTTTTACTATGCCTTTAAGTTAGTTACCTCTATATATTGTCTTAGAGTTACAACAGGGCTTTTTCTTTCCTCTATCAAAACACATTGGTACTTTTGAACGGCCGTATTCGGTGCTTCTGTGTCCCGTCCTCGTCATTATTGAAACCCAAGTTAAAACAAACTGCCTAAATCACAATAAAATTACATCCGCAGATGACCAATGAGCGACATTAAAGCGCATTATATGGCTTAACAATTTTGCAAAGATAGATACTCTGTAACAGTTAGAGCGTGATCACTTGAGCCAAATAAGGTCATTTTGTCTAATTCTTGAGAAATTATATCCTATAGAGCACATTTTATCTTGCTCTAATCCTCAAACAGGAAATTATGTTTTGCTTTAAGACATCTTTTCCTATATTTTTTGTTAACATTTGATGTTGTAGTTAAGTTTGCCCTTTCCAATTATTTTTAGAGGAACTTGCTTCCTAGACATTCATCTGGACGAAGCCTAAAAAGTGCTTTTCTTAAGTTGGTTTGTTCAATATCTTTTACGAGCTGGAAAAAATCTCTATTAGTCGTTCCCGGTGCTAGAGTATGCTCTTCAGGACTTCCTCAGAAGAAATTTATGGATCAATTTCAATATTTTCCGCAAACTCTTTCTCTTCCCTTGAATCGTAAGCGATATATCGAATGCAGCTAATATGGACTGATACTTCCAAGTGAATAAAACTCATCCTCATAAAAGAATATTCTCCTTCGTTAAACAGTACGTCAGCTTCATCTTTAGTCATTGCAGGTACAGCTGCTTAATTCTTTGAGGTATCTGCATGGCACCTGTTAAAAAATTAAAAGTGCATTACCTAGTCAGTTTTAGTGTAACAAAATCATGTAAACTCACAACAACAAGAAATAACTCACCAACCCGTAACAATATAATACGATTTTTACCAAGGTTAATTCAAGATAACTTTCACATTTCGTAAATAGAAGGGCAGTGCTGACGCTGCTCTTGCATGAAGAATTATCTAGACAGACGTTGGCGTTATCAGAAGTTAACACCCATTCTTGACATCAATAATTCTAGATACAATCCGAAAACTGAATTTAATACTTATTTCACGTATTATTCATTTCAACTAACTGAAATAAAAATAAAACATTTCGAATTTTCGATGTAAAGCATTTTCAATTGGTTAACCAATCAATACAGAAATTGCATATATAGCGTTAAATGATGGGATTTTGTTGGTCTCACGAAATAATGATTTTGATTATGCGCAAATGATGACAAAATTTCAAAAAAGTTGTAAATATTATGGCGAATGGTATCTTACATTCAGACTTTTACACTTTTATAATGTTATTAAGAAGTTTTTTGAAGAGCTCGGCAATTCGCCATTTTATGTATACCAGATCACTTATAAAGTATGTTAAAGTTTGTTAACCCAATTGGATTTTTTCATTGTAAAATTATAAAGGTCAAATAAAGTTTTAATAGAGTTCATGATCAAGTGTTCTCGCTCAGTGTGAAGATTTTAATCCTCTACGAGCTTCTTTACATTCAAATCCCTTACGCTATATTCAAACGAGGCGTCAGATACGCGATCCCTGAATAAAACTTTAAACGAGGCGCCTGAGTAAAATGTTAAAAATTTGATTTAATTGATGATAACTATTAAAACCATATGTATATTATACACGTCAAATCACAAACTTCGAACAAAGATGGTCCGAAAACAACCTAATTATTTCTCTATCCATACGTAACATTTAACTGAACAAAGATTATTATTCCATTGTACAATATATAGACAATATTTTCATGTTTTACTCATCGCTGTGTTACATCAAATCTTCACAAATCGTCAGCTTCTTTCTTCTTCTTACCAAGCTCATCCAAAAGATCTTGGACAAATCTAAATAAATGCGGACAGTCATTACTGCAGACAAAGTTTGCAAAGATTTTAAAAACTTCCAACAGTGAGGGTCAATAGTTTCATATGTTAAAACAAATCATTTCAAAAATACTTCAACATAGCAATTTCGCAATTGCAGTTTGGAGTTTACAGACAAGACGTTTTCCAAACATTGTAGATTCCATAATTCAGAAAATTCTCATTCTGTACGCACTTCAATATCCAATACGTTCTTACTTTTGAAAAGTCTCCGTTCCTTGTTGCAATTGTTTTTTAGCTTCGTGTGTCTCTGTTGATAGTTGAAGCAATCTATAAATAAAAATTTAGGCAAATTGTTTGTAAGCGATTTTATGTCCTTTTGGAACAAATGAAAAAATGTATACCGCCATGATTTATTAACTGAATCCTGCAACAATTGTCAAAATTTAAACAACATTGTGTTTTCTGGAGTAATCACCAGTTCAGTAAGGGCCTCCAGTGTGAATCATATAGACCGTTAATAAGTAAAAACATGTCAACGACAAGTCGTAAACCGTACAAATCAAACGCACAAATTAAATTCTTACTGTTCATTTATGTCCTCAATGAAAACAGATCTGATTTCCGCCCCCTTTCGTCCGTTCGGCAAATCGTCTTTGTCGACATACTGCTGGTCAGATGAATTGCTTTGCACGCTGATTGCACGACGAACCTGGGAACGAACCTCGCTCAAGATGTTTTTCATCCTAGTCATGTGATTGGCCCGCCACTATGAGAAATAATTAAAACAAAATCACCGCCTGCACACTATGGTCTGCAAGACAGGCTACCCTACATCTAAAATTATCAAACTCCATTTCGAAGTGCATGTTAAGATAAACCGGCATGTCAAAGTTGTATCATAAAAGGCCTTCAGAAAAACACCTTTAGCTATATCATTGAATGGCAAACCTGTTCTTCGCTAACAGAAAGAGCAGAAAACATGTCGGCGAAGGATTCCAACTCTTCTCGCCTTTTTTTCAGGTTACTTCGGCGATCAAAAACAGTTCTACATATAACAGGTGAAAAAGATCAAGTTTTAAACGTGTGCTTTAAACGTTCGTTTTTTCAGAAATCACAAAAATCACGTAATCTTCTCATGCAGATTCGAAATATCGTACACAAAAATTCGTGTCGACCTTCTTCGTGTAGTTACTCTAGCCATTTCTTAAAGTTGTCGTGCAATATCGTACACAAAAATTCGTGTCGACCTTCCTCGTGAACTTACTCTAGCCATTTCTTAAAGTTGTCGTGCACAGTTTGTCGCCTCAGTTGACACTCCTCCAACACTTCTTTGGCTTTTTCGAAGTATTCCAGAAGACGCAATCTGCACACGGAGAGGAACGACAAAAAAAGTTAGAAATTTTTGTTTCAGATAATCCTTCTTCTTCGTTTACCTGCATTTTATTCGGGGTGGGAAAATGTATAACGCCAAAAAATGTATTATCACTTGCATGAATACAATGAACTGAAAAGTTTATGTACCTATATGTGCCTAGATCAAACACTATGAACACTAGTGCACTAACACATCCACTTAATCTAAATTCGTTTTGTTCAAAATATATTTACTGTCGCCTAATGCAGTTGGCCGTATAGTTCAACTAACATTTGACAGAAAGTTTTGTTAAATTTAAATTTAACAAAGTTTTGTAATGGACAAAAAAACAACCATGTGAATGAACACGTGAATTGAATGAGTGAAAATTGAAAAGTGCTGCTAGATACGTACCTAGCTACACATAGGATAACGTACAATAATGCATGTAACTTTTCACTGGTTCTTATTTTCTTTTGAAACAGCTTATTTGAATTGTTTAAGGTATAGTTATTTTTTCAGTAAGCAAATTGATCGAAACATCTGACAAACATAAGAAACTTTGCGAGAAGTGTTGATGATTTGAAATGAATAAATTTGCATAAATGCTATTCGTCATGATGTTTCGTCAAACCAGCGGAGTTTACCTTTCAAATTTATGATCTTCTAAGTCACTTTGTACACATTCTACGGAAGATTTAAACATAGTAAGGTATATTATAAACGTAGTTTCTATGTTATAAAAAACTTTATGCCACAAGGTTTTGCTCCTGATCAAGAAACCGAATGACAGATAGCCATCGCAATAGGCTAGGGTGCATCTTTCACGCATTTTTAAGACATTGTCATTTATACAAACATGGACAAGATATTGCAATTGTGGTTTTATGCGCAGTAACTTAATCACTATGAAATCAAATTTCATTTTTAGGCCGCAAATCCAAGGGAGGGAGGAAGGAGGGGATGAGCCCCGCATTTTTCAGTAAATAAATAGAGTACAGACTGTAAAGCAAAACGGACTCTAATAACAGAACCTGAGATACTCCCCCCTTTCCAAAACAGATTTGCGCACTTGTTTTATTTGCTTTTGAAGTACTTACCCAATGTATCAGAGAGATATTTTGTAACTCAGAAGTACCAAAGATTCGATGCGATAAAAACAATTTTAACTAGCGTAAACATTTCTCAGCGCATATGCTGATGACAAAAATCTTAGTTTGCTACTCTTCTCTCATTTACTTATCGGATGAAATAATCGAACCCATGTCTCGATGCCTTGAACATCATTATATGTATTCACTTACGGTGTTTTCTTTGAGAACGACAACCAAAACTATACACGATTTTCTCCACCTTTAGGGCGTACGTCTCGACGATCTTCGTACTACATTGACAATGAAGAATCATTAATAGCACTGTTTTTTCATCTGAGAGAGTGAACAGGCATTCTCATGACCAAGATCAAACAAATCTATATCAACAGTTTACTCACTAATTTTTAGCCTCGCCGACATTGTTCATGTTCTCCCATAGTTTCGTCAGTTCGTTTTCTAGCAGAAGAGATTGCGCGGTCGTTTGTAACAGCTTCAATGGTTCAGCCATTTGCATTTGAAGCTAAAAAGAGAATATACGAATCAACGTGGATGTGCGAGATAAAATGTTCCACGATAACGCCATAAATACGACAGTCATAGAGCAAAACAAAACTTCTCTTTTTTTACAGCGTCAAGGCCCAAATGCATTATGGTATTGCCAGTCATTTAGTGGTTGAATCAATAGAGCCCTGTATTTGGAAGAGTTGGGACACGTATTGTTCTTTGCATTTCGCATCATTATCATGGTGATTGGGTAAATATGGTCACATGGATAACTAGCCGCCATTTTTGTCCAAAAGCGCGAATTATAACCATCTTTTTGACAGGAGATAAATTACAAAATTTTTTTACAATGATTAGAAATCTACGCGCTTCCTTGTGGCAAAAACAGTAATAAAGGCGGATAAATTACACCCACAGCATGAAATAAATGCTTTTTTATTATTATGACATCTATAAACAACTGAATTCTAAAGGTAGTGATCACTGTCTATTCATGAATAAGAAAAGACAACAGAAAATTTGTCTTTCCACCATTTAATGCTCTATATTTGCTGGCTTTTGGCGGACGCGATTTTACTTCCGGTGTCCCAACTCTTTGTGAAGTAGGGCTCTGACCCCTACTGCAGAGAGCTCGTTTTGAAAAAGAGCTTCTACTTAACAATGTTCTCATTTCTTAATAAAGCGATGAAAACACCGTCGTGTCGCATATACCATAAAGTGCAAAAATATTCTACTTTATTACGTTGTCCGAACAAGAAGCTACAATTTCATATTACCGCTTCCATTTTTGTTTTGAAACTTTCCGTCTCCTTCGTTAAAATCTTTAACTCGTTCACAATTTCTAAAAGAAGACAGAGAAAACTGATTACAAAGGGGAAAATTTCATTCGAAAAAGAAGCCAAAAACCAGCAACATCAAACGCACTTTCAGGTATATCTTTATCATCACCCAATGTCTGCAAGACTTCCACTTCAAAATCGCAACTTTCATCAAAGCACAAAATAGAAATGAAATTATTTTAGAGCCAAATACCAAGACATTTCCCACAACCATTCAACAAACTACACGTCAAAACACATCTGCCTGTGAGCGACAAATTCTCATATGATGTTTTTTCTCACCCGTTGAGAAGTGTTTTATGTTTCATCACAATACACTGGCAATGATTCTCGATTGCTTTGGCACTATCCAAATACTTCTTTGCCTTCCTTCTCAGTAACATACTACAAACACAGTTCATAACAAACGTAAATGGCCTGGAACATTCAACATGGATCAGGAAACAATTTATCTCGTCAAGTATATCATCTCACACGACATTATCAGCAGCGGCCAACATCAGTTCCGTCGATAGCTCAAGATTCTTAACGTCGTACAAACAACGATAGATGCTCTTTGCTGTAATCTTAATGAAATAGATGATAGAGAAGACCTCGTACGAGCTAAAAACTATTAGCTTTTCAACGATTAATACCTTGCTGACAGTATGATCTTGTTGCAAATCATTCAAAGTAAAAGGTTTAGTAAACTTTGTCGTCTTCACTGGTGTAGAGTATAAATAAAGATATGATTTAAAAGGAAGTTCACGCTTGGCATGTAAGTTATTCGTGGGCTTAAGAGAAATAAACATTTCGCGATAACTTGAGCACACAAGTGACAACTCCACATTTACAAAGTTGACATACTGGAGAAAATTCTTTGACAGAGATAGATATTATCCATATTAATAGCGATGCAGATTCATATTATAATTAATGAACGGCTAGTATACTCACGATCAAGTTGAGTGAACAGTTTTTCCGAGGGTACCATATTGCCGCCAAGAACAAGAACAGGTTGATTTACCTATGGATGTAAAAAGTTAACTTTAGAAAATTTTGATTGGACACACTAACATAGATCACAACACTTTCCCTGAAATTCATTGCAATGGAAAATTAAATCTAGAAAGACACCCTTTCGTAAATCAAGCATTGTTTTCATTTCTTACTCTTGCACACCATCGCCTGTATTCTAAAAGCTCATTCAAACATATAAACTCAAAGAGTGGAGCGATTCACATACACCTCATAGCCATTGGAAGACGGCATTTTCACTACACTGA
Organism: Xenia sp. Carnegie-2017; assembly: GCF_021976095.1. Taxonomy (NCBI): domain Eukaryota; kingdom Metazoa; phylum Cnidaria; class Anthozoa; order Malacalcyonacea; family Xeniidae; genus Xenia; species Xenia sp. Carnegie-2017. The sequence continues at coordinate 8,250,230 of NW_025813447.1, read as the reverse complement.
TTGCTTGATTTGAAATATTTAAGCGATAATTTTGCCATCATTGAAGGAATGAATTTGCCGTTGATTGTGTGGGAGCGAGATTTTTGTGTAGAACTCGTTCAGTGTAAGTGTAAGCGACCGTTCAAAATACAAGCTTAAGTCTTGGGCAGAGCACCATAACTTTTGTTCAATTGATTTAGTAAACTTTTTTCATTCGTACTTTTGTCAGCGGATAAGAAGACACGGTTTCCATTGGAGAAGGTTTGAAAACGTCATTATTGAAAAACAAGTCCTGTTGACGAGCGCCAACTCCTGTCTGGATGGCCACAAGCTCTTGAAAACGAGCAAAGCTACGAAGGGATATAGTAGGTGAAACATTGCAATGAGAGCAATAAAAATATTTCTAAAAAGGTCAATGCTTTCCACGCATGAAAAAATACGCTAAACCACGATGAACTTCACTGGATATGAAGAACGCTTTAACAGCCAAACAAATGGATTCGTTAATGAGATAAAGTCCTCATTTTCTAAGATACTAATTACATTTACGTCTCGCGAACGAGACTGAAAAAGTCAAAAGTCTGGAGAGCAACTTACTTGTCATTGGGATTCGCGTAAATAGTATAAAATGTTCCTGAATGCAGGCTGTATACGTGGATTACCTAAACAAATGATTGGTGAAAGCTAAAGTCTTCGTGTTTCTGTACAAAGCACAATATTAAAAAAACAGCGCTCAAAAACTACAATAAACAAAACAACAATGTTTCAATGAAAAACTTTTTGGTAAATACCTTCATTGCTTTGATATTCTCAACAGCATCAAAAAGTTCATTGAATTTCATTCCTTTTTCCACGTCCGCCTCGAGAAGTCGGGCCAGAATTTTCACAAGAATCTCCTTCAGGCCTCTGGCAATAAATTTGTGAAAAGTATGAACGTGATTTTAAAAGAGAACCTCCTTAGTTGCTATGCGACGAACATTTTTTAGCAAATCTTCAAAATCATTAAATCTCTGTTTCAAATCTGCAATATTTACAACTTCACCTACATTTATTTCATTGGTTATTTTTCCAGTGAATAAATACATAAAAGTGCTGGAGTAAAATTTGCACAGGTTTCGCTGCTATGACAGAGCACAGAGCTTTTTATTTTGCGTTCTTGTTTTAACTTGTTGGAGAAAAAAATTGCCAAAAATCTTGACAATTTTCTATACTTCAATGGTTAATATCGTCAAAATGGTACAAAAACACATCGTTAATTGATCTTCGTGCGTGGAAAATGTAAAAGAAAGGAAAGTTTTCAGACATTATTTTATCAAAACAAATTGAAATATTTTGGTTCGGCCAGAAAAAATACACAGCTCATGCCATGCTTTCCTGAACTCAGTAAGTTTATGGGTGACCCCCATTCAAAAAAATAAAACTGCACATCACCATTACACCAAAACAACTGAAGCATTTCACGGTTTGCCGTATACAAAAATTAGATGACTCACTGAGAAAGTCTTGTGTGTTCTGGCAGTCTATCGCTCCACTCAACAGGACCATTATCGTCTTTTTGAATTCCCGAAATAATCCCGGGTTTTTTCTTAGTCAAGATTTCATACCTGTAGAAAAAGCAGAAAAGACCACTTTGAGCAAACAACAGCTCAACAAGAAGCAGCAATTAAGATCAGTTTATGAATAAAGTTTCCCTCACATCTTCAGTCGGTTCACACGACTCTGAAAAGCTCTGAAAGGCAGTTTGCCCGTGGCAACATGAAAGAAAGTAACACCAAGACTCCAAAGATCAATCTGGATAAAGATTGCAGTGTAAATGTAGTCCAAAATTCTTAGAATGAGTCAAAATTCCTGAACTAGATTAGCGACAAAAACAAATGGACTCGTTATTCCAATTCATTTTCTCAGAGTAGCTATGTTTGGATTGTATAAATATTACAATAATAATTGCATGCATTGATGTGCGCATTCATCAACACACACTCTCTTTCTTCCTTGCATGAAAAAAAAACAGAAAATATTTTGTCTTACATTAGCTCCAAATTGTTTAGGGGCCTGTCTTTTAAGTACTCCTCTTTCGTAAACGTCAGGATGCTAAAAAAATATTGTATTGAAAACAAACCCAAACAAAAAAGAGCTGACCATAATGTAGGTTCCCGCAGGATCCTAATGGACGAAAGGAAACTTTTTAAGATTCTTAAGATATCTGTTTTTCTAGGGAAATTTTAAATGCTAAGCTGTTTGTATCCTGTCATAATCCTGAAATTTCCAGAATCCAAATACAATCTTGCATTCAGGATCCTAACTAACAGAAACCGTGAATAAAATCTCGTAAATACGTTCAAAAATACTTTCTTCTGCAAACGGAATTGAAATTAATTTGTCTTTTTAAGTTGATCTTACTACAGCTGTCAGAAGCTAAAATTTTTGGACACTAGGAAATGATACTGTAAGAGCTTACAACCTCCGACCGGAATCCCTTAAGATCCTGCAGGATCATGAATCAAATTGAATATTAAAATTTAAAGATTCTATAAATTGAATAAAGGAAAAGTCTCAGACACAAAGTTTTTGATACTAAGTAAAGTATACTGAACCGATTCGTAAACATTAACGGCAAAGACAATTTTAATAAAATTTCAATACCAAGTATTCTTCCGTGCCGTAAACTGATGTGAATAGTTCGTCAGGTCCCAGTTCTCTTGCAGCGCCGAAATCAGTCAATTTGTAAATGGAACTGCGAAGAGAAGTACGCAAAAGTTTGAGTTTTATTGCTGTACTTTGAGTGGAGATGTTGAAATGACAAGAAGGAAGTATATAATTATGATCACCTGCCATCGTCTTTGATATATCTCAAAATATTTCCAGGTTTTATATCGCGATGAATCAGTCCTTGCTCCGTAAGATATTTCATTCCTGACACTAAGACAGAAATACATTATTTTAAAAAGATGAACTCAATTGTAATAGGATTAGAATGCTTCAAACATATTTAAATAGATATAAAACACCATAAATTTACACTATATATCTAGGGGTCACCGGAGGCCCAAGTTGTGCCAGAGCTGAGTCGGAGGCTCAGTACTTAGGAACTTTTTCCCATCTTCCGGAGGCGACATTTCGATGCTTTTTATCGACTCAGGTTAAAATGAATTATGGAGCAAAAAGTGTGGCATGTGCTGAAGTGAAAAGGAAGATGAAAAGTTGTCTAGAACTATAGTTAAAGGAGTAGTGGATAGCAAAATAAAATTTAGTTTGAAGTGAGCAATAACTCTAAAGATTTAACGTGGAGAGGATTCAAACTAAAGTTAGAGCAATGTGAACTGTGAAGAAGAGGACTGAAACTGAGCGTGGTGCCGGAACCAGGGGGAGGGGGTTGGGGCTGAAGCCCTTACAACTTTGTATGAACGTAAAGTTGGGGGGGTGAGCCCTCACCCCATAAAAACCGAAAGTTTACACGATTTCGTGATTACTTTGATTACTTGATAACTACTACGACTACGATGATCATTACGGCTCTTGTTGTTGAAGTGACTACTTGATAACTACTACGACTACGATGATCATTACGGCTCTTGTTGTTGAAGCATTCTGATTGAGAATGAAAAGTCAAAAGATTAAAAGTTTTATTGTCGTTTCTGAAGGGCTAGAAAAGTCTTTGGGTACAAGGAGCATTGCGATATTGTACAGTTGGCATTGCCCAATAACTATAAGTTTTAAAATGATACAAAAACTTTTTGATGGAAAGCACTTTAACGCCTCCACTCCCATCGTTGGGCCCTTCGTGCATTCAAACCTTCATTACCACAAAGATTCAGCCCCCTCCCAAACTCAAACCTTCTTCCTTCGCTTATGGCGTGATTGGAACATATGTAAATGGGAACATTGAGTTTGATGCGAACTGGAACTGCAGTCACTGTATGATATAGCCTTCAGGTGATGATAGTAAAGTGTTACAGTAATGACATGGTGTTTAAACGTCTTTATTATGACCTCAGTAGGAATGTTTAATGCAACATCAGGTTGATTAATGCATCAAGAAAGGAATACTTCATATAATGTTTCTTCAATACACTCCCCACAATGCCTCCTCAAACGTTTCATTGCAGAATCTTACCAACATCGAAGACAACTTGTTTGAAATCATTTTCTTCAAAGCCAAAAGAATTTTCAGGTCTCTCCAGCATGTGAAAAAGACTTCCCCCAGAACAATTTTCCATTATTATGGCATGCTCATTGAGCTTCATCTAAAAGAAGAGATCTATGTAGAACCATATAAATAATATGGTTTTATCACACGATTCTCTTTTTTACACAATGAAGGAATAAGTTGCACAATATTACCTCCTTCTCAATTGCAATTACTTTGACGATATTCGGATGGTTGCAATCCATCAATTTCTTGAGTACATCAAGTTCTCGCTTCATTTGATATTCATAACGATTCATCCCTTGAATACTAAAGATTTTGACAGCAAAGTCCTTCCCTGTTTCCTAAAGCATTATAACCAAAAAGTAAATCAGGTACACCTGCATGCCTTCTCCACTTCTTTTCCGGTTTTCACATAAGCAGACCTTCCAACCCCATAAATTTGAGAACCTTGAGATTTTAAATAATGCCTTGCTCAAAACTTGAGATTTGGTCATCAAATCCTGCAATATTCCCTTATACCCAAATATTTCCCCCGATAACCCTTAAAAAATGAAAAAATATCAACACTAAAAGTAATGGATAGTCTTAAACTTCAACAGTTAGTAGTTCTTAAGTTTTGCTAAATGGAAGTAAGAGCAGATGCCAAATATAGCCAAATAGTTGAAATTCTTTTAGGATTATCAACAGCAGTATCTTCTGTTTTGAAGAGCTTACTTTCTGCATATCTAACCTTAACAAAAAACATGCATTGTAGCATCAAAGGTTACTCTATAGTAATTATACATAAAATTATAATTCAAGTTAATCGAACAAAGAAAAAACGAGGAAAGCATAAGACTGAATACAGCTCTAGGTTGTTTTATTGAGATCATCATTTGTGCAATTATTGCAAAAATGTGCAAGATTTCGAGGCTAAACAGTAAGTTTGTGAGATGAGACCGAGAGAGTTGGAAGGTTGGCAAAAAAACCACTAAGCAACAGTTTGCATTTGTATGTGTTAGATATTTGATCACAGATCAAGCCATTGCATTTCATACCTTGTGCTGACATCGAAAAACACGACTGGTAGCACCATGACCAAGTTCAACGTCATTATACCAAAAGTAATTTCTGCTTTCAAAACGATTTCTCATTTCAAACATTTGACCTATGAGAGATAAATAAAATGTAAATACAGAGGTTCCTGATCGTATAATAGCTACTTTCTCAGTATAACAATTATCTCATCTTGGCATAAAATTCAGGGTCATTACGGCTAACAATATGAAAGGGTTTCGATGAAGATTAATGGTAAACAGTAGCATGGCACCTTACCCTAACAGGCGCTATGCAAGTTTAAAATTTCAACAACTTCCTCAACTAAACTTCACAATACTATGTACAAGATTCCCTTCGAAAGACAATCAATCTAAAATTTCAAAGTAGGTTAGTTCTACGTACAAACTTCGATATTTCTGTTTAAAGAAACATTTCGCATGTTCTATAATCCAAGAAAAACAATTTTATTTAAAGATACACTGAAAAAAGCGAAAGACTTAAATATCGTCAAAATGTAAACAAGTCATTAAATTCAATATGTATTTTTTAATACGAAATTTCAAAGCATAATCTGGGTTTGTAGACTTAGCAAAACAACTGAGCTGAACACACCTCTTTAAAATGGCTGATGAAGCAGTCCTTTCGCGTTAAAATGACCAGGTTTCGACAAAATTTCAGCTACAACACAACAGACGAGTTGGTAGACATATATAACCGGAAGTTACATGTACCAAAAAAGACTACGTATTTATTTTAAATGTACATTCTAGACAAATTGTGTATTATATATTGAATATTGAATTCCTCTCACATTTCAAATTCTTAAGACGTAAAAACAACATTTACATAAACGCATCAGAGCTTTTTAGCTTTTCACACAAGCATTAAGAATTTCAATAGTTAAACGCGTTGATTTTACGTGCATATGATATTGCAGGGTAAAGTCAGTAGAGTGATGTAATTTGGTTTAAAAATAACAGGGGAAGTCCCAGTAGTACCATACTTCATGTTCGCTACATAATTTGGAATAGTAGTAAGACAAAAAGCTGTTTGTAGGGTACCATCAGGCGATATTTCTTATTTTCTTTTACGTTTAAAAACAAGTTGATATTCGGCCGAAAAATCTTAAGTGTTTCGGAAATAGATCAACACACCTTAGGGCGTAAACTGCAAAATATGTATAAAAAACTGTTACGAAGCGCATAGAAAACGCTTTAAAAACACACCAAATGGTAGCTTGCAAACAGCCGGGTGAAATTCACCAGCCTGAACCATGTATTTTATACATAGTTAGACAAATCTCTCAAATAAAAAAAAGTTCAAAATCGAGCACTCTCATCCATTTTGAAGTTCACACCGATCATTGGACAACTGGCTTGAACCACTGTCACGATTTAAAACTGTTAAAAAACGCCTAAAAAATCGAAACAAACTTCATGGTAATTTTCTTGGATCATTGCATAGAAGCAGAACACATAAAAATTTCCTTCTAATCAAAATAATTGTTCCTGATATTAAGATAAGTCAATTCTCTAAATCCATGATCAAAAGAAGAGGTGCACAAAAAGGTTGAATAACCCTGATTGGGCTTTAGTTTGGCTATTTCATACCAGCATCAATCTACTATTTCGAAATAGTGATGTTTGAATTTCAAATACTACCTTTAAGAAACTTTTAAATTGTTTAACGTCGTCCTGTTCCACATGTCGACAATACTCCTGATAAAATACAAAAAAAATATACAGACGTTATGAGGTCGAGTTCTACACATTCCTCGCGTATTAGTTCAACTACGCATGTACAATAATTGATCGTCAATATGTGCAGATCAATGTTTTCAACTGGATTTGTATGCCATGTGTTTGACGACGATAAAGTAAACGAACAACCCACCTGAGCCATTTCAGAAGTAAGATTGAGCGATGGTAAGTACTTGCTTTGCAAAAAATGAACAAACTGTTGACCCTAAAGGAAAGATAATCACTGTAGTAGCCGTTGAAACACCAAGATTTTGCACAAAACTAACGCTGACTTAATACAACCGTACCTGCTTTTGATGAATGGTTTTCTGTACGATAGCAATTTCCTGTAGCGTCTACAATGAAATCAGAAAATGGAGAATATCCCGTAGCTTATATCAAAAACACATTATTTTTCGTAAAACATGAGAACATAAGTCAGCGAATCCCGTTAGACGTACAAGCATGGTTTGCGCGTCCGTCAGATCAAATTCGGGTTTGGATGGCGCCACAAAGCATGATGGGATAATGTTATTGGTGATGAAGTCTTGAAACGCAAGTGGACCGTTGGAGCCGTCTAAAGGGATTTGGATATAAGATAAATTTCGAGCATCGATATGCATTTAGATATTAAAGCAACAAATCACAAGATAACACAATTGTAAATAAAACAAAACAATCATATGAGCACTCAATATTGTAATATCCTTCTTACCCCAAATCTCAATGAGTTTCTTCAATATTCCGAAACAAGATTTCTGACACTACATTGGAATATTTGGCATAAATATATTCAAATTTTAGTCTGGACGGGTGGAATAAACTGACTCTTGCATCGCATATAAAAATTTGAACAGAACTTAGGATCAAAGTTCATTTACAAGAAGCATTACTTTGGAAATGATCATTGAGCTAAATATAAAAAGTGGAAGGCCATCTTTGAGTAAAAAAACAATCCTAAACTTGCATTAAGAAAAATTTTACCTTGAACATATTTTTGGGAGTGCGTGTGGAGATTGGGACTAGTTAAATTCTAGCTTAAATGTTGAAGGACGGTGGCCTAGCAGCTAAGTATTCAGTTCAATGAAAATCATTTAGATATCACAGACACGCTCAAGACTATAACTTAATTTCCATTTGCAAGAATATGTTGAACTTACGACGGGGTCTGTAGCATCAACTGCGCCTTGAATTATAGTATTGAGAACCTCCTTAGTGTTCTGCGGTTCTGGAAAGATCACAAGAAGAAACGTTGAATTCTTACAGTGTTGCCATTCATACAGGAAAATACAAAAATCTTACTTACCTTGGTTGAGTATAACTTGGACAACGTTGTTGTTCACAAGACAGGCGATGAAATGAATGTAGCTGCTCTTTAACGACATTTTTTCTCTTGTTGCCTTCAAAAGATCATAAACAGCCGAGGAAAATAAGAGAGCACGGAAATAAAATCTTCTACGTTAGAGCAGTTTCGAAACCTTTTTAAAAGCTTGTATTAGGATGTATGGGTGGGGGATGGATTTAATAAGGGAGAGGATTTATCTTAGGATATATCAGCGATGGATTTAATAAGGGAGAGGATTTATGTTAGGATATATCAGGGATGGATTTAATAAGGGAGAGGATTTTTGTTAGGATGTATCATGGATGGATTTAATAAGGGAGAGGATTTATGTTAGGATGTATCATGGATGGATTTAATAAGGGAGAGGATTTATGTTAGGATGTATCATGGATGGATTTAATAAGGGAGAGGGTTAATGTCAGGATGTATCATGGATGGAAGCAAAAGCAATTGTAATTTGTGTTTAACGAAGCACACTTTCAAAAAATATCTTGAAATCATGGTACGCATGAGAGCAACAGACTAAGAAAAAAGTTCGACATGCCAATACAACACCAAAAAGTAGCCACAGAAATCTTATCCAAAATAAACCAACCAAAATCATCCTTGATCCATTCTTGTCGCGTATGCGCGAGAAGAAAATACTTGAGGATAATTATGTATACCTGTGTATCAAGAGAGTCCGTAGGTCGACTGATAACGGAAAATATGGTACGTACAATCGGCATGAAAATTTCTTGAAGAAATGGAGTTATATGATTCTAATATTAAAAAAAAATATGCACTCGTTAAGCTCATAATCTCCAGAATGGAAAAATAGTGCTTTCGTAAGTTCAAGAGAGCATTATCATTATTATGTACACACCTTAAATTTCGATATGATTTGGTTAATCAAAGGAATAAACTCTTGGATATCTTTGGCCTTTAAAAGTATGCGGAGAATAAAACCAATGTCAACTTTCTTACATTGGAGAAACTACGCTAAATAAAATTTGACAAAACTTCTCCTCCTAACTTCAAAAGATGAAAGAGAAATGATTTTGATGGGTAAATTACCTCTGGATCTTTAAGCAAATGTGTAACGGCGACGGGAATGTACGGTAAAACATCTTCGCCAAGACATATTATCATTCGATGAAGGTATTGCCGCACGCCAGAGTGAATAAGATCTCGATGAATGCGGACGGTCAAAGCACGTAGGAAAACTGGCAAAATCTGTAATCGCAAGATTATACATGTTATAAACATCATCTCATAGACAGTCCGCTCTTTCATCTAACAATAAGCCACAAAGACAAGAAAGAGTTTAACAATTAGCTACAACGCACCTCCGAGAAACACGTTGTGCAGCCGCATAGTTTCATAGTTTGTTGGGTTGAGAACGCCTTGCTTAAACGACTAGAATAGACATGTGAAAGTTTAGACAAAATCGAAGAACTAATGACGTATTATTTATGTGACTTGATGATTCTTGTGACAAAAAGACGCCTCACCTTGCAAATGACGCCATGTGGAATAAACATTGCGCGTGAGGTAAGAACTGTTCTTCATTCAAACTACTTCTGTTTAACTGCATGAATACACGGAATTAAGAAGACAGAAAACAGTAAACTACAATACCTGCATAATAGACAGTGAAATCGAAATAAAACAGTGTACGTATTTCAAAAAAAAGAGTATTTAAAAATTCTGAAAAGCGACAACATGCATGTCTAACATTCCACCTTTTTATGAACAAAGTAGATACAAACAACATTGTATTTACAACATATCAATACCGATACACTATTACATGCAGATGTGTAATCTACTATACAACATGAAGTAACTTGTATAAGTGAATAAGAAGCTTTAGGCAGTTAAGTGGGAAAAAGAGCACAATAGAACTTATTAAATGATTCTTATAAGTTTATATATAAGAATTTATAAATTTTATAAATAAGAATTTATAAATTTATATATATAAGAATGTATATTTATGTATATTTAAAGTGCCCTTTTCAACAAAAATTTAGCGATATTAAATTTAGGTGTGATTTTCAACGTATCAGTGAAAAAAGTTTTTAAGTTTGTCATATCGTTCCATTTTTATTGCTATTTAAAGTTAGCAAAATAGTTCCTATTAATGGCCTTGTCCGTCGTTCGAAAAGTCTGGAACGACTTACCTTTGTGACGTCATGCAAGGAATTCCTCAATACAAAATATATATACCGACTACCTTGGATGACGTCAGAATTTGCCTAGACCCAGACTTCATGTAACGAAGGACAAGGTCCATTTGAAGACAGCTTTAAGCCTCCATAACAAGAAGACAATTTGACCAAATTGAAAATTTTTTTTACCGATATGTAAGATATTACATCAAGTTTTGATATCACTAATAAAAATTTTTGCTGATAGGGGCACTCTAAGAATCAAAACAAGTTGTATGAATGAAATTTTCCAACTCTATTTGAGCCCGCGTCATAGCGTTATCAAGTGATAAAAAATAGCGCCATCTTGCACAAAAACAAACCTTATCGAGGACTGCATTAAATCTTGTTACCAATGGAGTTAAAATACATCTCATGTCTTGCTCTTGTTTCTACAATACAAACGAGGAGAAAATGTCTTTCGACTTCTTTATTCATTTTCTCGTTTTCAACGAGAGTCAAATAACTTTCTGCATCTTGTGGAAGATCTAAATTTATATCTTAGCCAAATCATGACATCGAACAAAACGTGCGTATCCTTACCTCTGGGCCAGAGCCACTGAAAACGATAAGCAAACCAGCAGTTTCGTACAAAAACATCTACAGTAAAGTATATTACAAAGTATATTATACACTGTGCAGTAAATAACCTGGTCAAAGCCGTAGTAAAACCCACACATCATAAAAAGACGATCGTATCCATCAAAAATGCTTAAATAAAATACATCCATTCACAACCAATATGCGTATTTCGACAAGCAAATGCGCAAAATCTCATGGATTGGACGTACAATACACATCGTTAGGATACGAGTCCTATTGTTTTAAATGTTTGCAGCGCCCAAGGTAAATCTAAAATCTCGTTGGTAGGCCTCTTATCGCCTACAAGTATACCTCGTCATCAGCTCAAAATTTAGCTATACCGTTGAGAAGTCAACATCCCAGATGCAAAAAAATGAAAGAAATGTCGTACCTGATCATCAGCGGAAAACATATTTTGATAGCCATTGTTCTATAAGGAAGATACACGTAACGCATTAAAACAGAGAACGTACAATTACCGAATCTTCTTAAAAGATGATACAGACTATTGCTGATTCAAAACTTACAGGAGACAAAAGAATAGCTTGAAATCTAGTGAAGACATCCGACGCAAAGCTGTGCACGTGATTTCTAGAAAATTCAGAAGTAATACAAATGGTACGTCACGTGTAGTTTATTAATGGTGTTGTTTGATAGTAAAAGCCCAATTAAATATGACTGACTTAACAATGGTGGGACGTAATAAACAAATAAACTCGTTAGTGAACAACGGAACTCGTTAATGAACGACTTAACACGAGAATGAACAATGGAACTCGTTAATAAACGACTGAACACGATAATGAACAACGGAACTCGTTAATGAACGACTGAACACGATAATGAACAACTGAACTTGTTGATGAGCAAATGAACTCATTACGTAAATAACTACAACAAATGAAATATTCTTAATATAAATATTAAAGCCCAGCAAAGTGCTTTTAAGAGCCATTCAATACAAAAGTAACGTTTCGTCTTGACTCTCAAGACATCATTAGACAGTATTAAATTACAAGTATAGAGGGATATATACATAGTAGCTATTTACATATTATTAATTTACATGGTGGGATGAAAACGTGAAAGTAAATGTGGGATAAGATTTCGTCCCATCAAATAATTTAATATTAGGTAAATAGCTACTATATATATCCCTCTATATAGTAGCTTAACTGTAATTTAACACTGTCCGATGATGTCTTGAGAGTCAAGACGAAACGTTACGCTTCTAAAGAAAAAAATTTCTTTTTATACGTTATTTTTGTATTGAATGGCTCTTTTAAAAGCACTTTGCTGGGCTTTAATATTTACATTAAGAATTCGCTTCCCGCCCGGTATATCCCTGGTCACAATTCAAATGAAATATATAAAAAAAATCGCCATCAGCACACTGACTTGTGACTTCTTAGAAATCTCGCTACAAGATAACATCCACGACTACGGACTTTACAGTTGGCATGACTCAAACATCGCTCGTCGAGGAATGAACTCTGCAAAAGATTATCGAGGCTAGAAATCAAAGCAAAAATTGAAACGCATTTACTACGATATAAAATCAAACACAACCAAACGAACCAAGACTTCAGGAATAAACTGAGGTTGCGCAGTGAAGAATCGATCGTAGCGCACCAGCAATTCGAAGTACTGGAACGGCACATAGAAGAAATGAATAATTGTGAATACAAAACCAATATTAATGACTACTGTGGATCATAACTCGCAGTGAAAAGACTTACTAAAATTGAAACAGAGAAATGCGTCTGTGAAATTATGTTGCTTGATATTAACTAAAAAAGAGAAAGTTTATACATCAGGTTTGGAGTAGAGTGAAGCCAGTGACAGACAAAGGGAGTAGTTTCAGTTTTGGGACTATCTACGGCAGAAGCAGTTTCAGACGATTCGACGTGCTTCGCGAAACAAGGTTTTAAAAACATAAGTTTAAAACATTGGTACACAAGAAATCAGTTCTGATCCAACGTGGGTTTCACGAGAAAGACAGACATAAAACTCACCGAAGAAAGTATGTTTTGCATAATCTCCCATTTTACAGGATCGGTGTACAACTGTTGGTTCTACGACAATCGGAAAGCAAGAAACAAAAAAAATGAAACACGAATCAAGAAATTGTAAAACACAAAAATTCAACGAAAGATTGACAAACCGGGACAGCTTCGCCCAAATAATAAACCATTCTCATTGCGACTTCAACATCCATAAATTCTAAATTCTTCCAGTCCCTGCATGGTAGAAATCAAGAAAACGGTGTTGAAGGAAAAGGAAGAAAGAATTGCAAGGATATGATGTGATATAAAAGCGATATTCACAAATGATTCTATTATCATTTACAGACCTCCGAAAAAGTAAAAGAAAACATTCTGGAAACAGCCAAAAGTGATGGTAATTTAAATGGCGAAGCAGCGATGAAAGTACCGTACGATTAAGCAAACTGAGGCTACCGTCTTTAAGGGCAAGCGTAAATTTATTGCATTATTTATGACGTCACCCGTGGTCTTGCATGTAGCACTCGAAAGCTACCACAGTACACTTCACAGAACTAAGTAACCACTTTACAGGAAAAATTGCTTTATTAGTCTCATATGCACCGCTCAATTACCACGTTTTGTAACAAGCAGTGAAGAGCCACTTCGAACGACTAGCTCACAAGAACACAAGCAGAGACGAACCACTTCGAACGACTAGCTCACGGGAAAACAATTTAATGTTTCACAGAAAACAATTTATGCATAACAAATAGAAACAAGAACAAAAAACTGTGCGAAATGAGGAAAAGAGACAATGGGCGTAGTCAACTCCACAATTGGGTGGCACATTACTACATGCATTTTCTGTTTTATTAAATTCTTCTAAAAATAACTGTTCCTACGGATAATAATTTAGCAAAGTTTACCACGTTATCGCTTCGAGACCCCCCTCCCCTTCAATTATTCAGACTGTCTAAGCTCCCGCTGATAGAGTACATACTTAATAAGTTTTAATACTTTGAATATTACCTCAATGTATGCAACACATACTCCATGACAGTCGACAACAACAAATTCGGATCCTTCAAAAGGAGAGATCATGTATGTTCAAGGTAAGTGTTTGAACCTCCACATCGATAGTCATAACGTATGTTACCAATTGACCAATATTTTGAAACAATATCTTCAACGTTTTTCTAAACTCGAGGAACATCACTTCGTCGTCACCCTGAAAGTTAAACAAAATAGTTTCATCTTTCACACCGCACTTTCACGTAAACACAAAAATATCCGTACTATATCACACTTCAATTTTCGGCGGAAAGCTCTAAGCAAACGATGGGTATTCATTCAATTTTATTATTAGTCAA